>NW_027438646.1:0-54000 GCF_000715075.1 Nicotiana tabacum | reverse complement strand
CTTCATTTCAGCTTACAAAACGCCAAAATTACAGTTGTGTACCTGATATTGTCAATATAAGAAGAAGAAAGTCTGCAACGTAATACGTAACACAGCAACAGCAACAATAACCAGCAATAACCAGTCAACGAAAATCCCAGTGACAACTTTGAAAAATTCAAAATAAAATCCAGGAATGCCGAAAATAATGGACAGAAACCAAGGGAAATTTTCAGAATTTTGAAAGGCTAGTTAATCTTCAACCCTTAATTTCTACACCTGTATACCAGAATATTTATCAGGTGTGTACTACTTTCTCTTCTAATTTTCAACTTTTTTTTTCTTTGTATGTTTTTCTTTTCTTGAGAGTTTCAATGTTTTTTTTTTCGGAATAAATGTTCAGCTTTTTTTCAATCTCTCTTTTTTTCTGTCTGTATTTCTTCCCCCTTCTATCATTTTTCAGACCTCTATATATAATCCCCACCCTTTAATCAATTAAAATCAATCCCTTTCTCTACCAAACCCATTATCTTCCCACTCATCCCCATTACATTAAATAAACATATCACACCACCCCATTTCATTTTGTCCCCCATGCTTCTTTTAAAATAATGCAAGATTCCCCTTTAAATTAAATCTTGTCCCCCCTTTATATTAAATAATAATATCACAAACCACCCCATTTCATTTTGTCCCCCATGCTTCAAATAAACAATTACAAAATGTACAATTCTTAAACTACCCCTTCCGACCTTACTGAAATTATCAAACTACCCCTGAACGTATTACAAATTTACCAAACTACCCATCAGCTATAACACATCAATTAATCAAACTTAACCAAAATATAGACAATATGATCAATTTCCAACAATGTTCAAACAACAATATGAACACGAATGAACATCATAACAATAATATCACATGAACATGATTTCAACAACATTTCAACAACAAATCACATGAACACAAATTGAACAACAAAGAACAATTAAAATTTGATTGAACAATATTTTAGCAACAAACAATCCCATTTTCGGATTCAACACCAACAACAAACAAAGTATGAAGATTTCTAAATTCAATCATATTGAACTTAAAATCAACTCTAACAACATTACAACAAACAATTCTTATATTAAACTTTAAACAAGATTATGAGAACAATTCAAACAATAATCATAAATGGTAAACAAGAAATCAAACTATACAAAATTCGGATTCAAGAACAATCAAACAAAGTATGAACATGGATGAACTATTTTAAACAACAAACATGACGGATTAAACGATTAAAACAATATATTCCTTTAATACAACTAAATTCTTTAAACAAATAACAAGATTGACGAAGAAACAATTATGAACTTAAACTTGAACTTAACAATATTAACAATTTCTAACAATACATAAACGCATGAAACAAATTGAAGAAATAGTTGATTAAATTTTAATTTGAATCTAACAAACATCAAACTAACAAATACTTACTTAAACAATAATACAAACATGAAATAAACATGAAAGCAACTAATTAAACTTCTATTTTTAAATCTGAAAATTAATTTAACGAAACATATGAATAAACTAAAATTATTTCAACTACGGACAAACAAAACAAACATTGAATCATTTATCGATTTTGAATCTGAAAAACAACGAACAACAAAAAATATGGGCGAATTTTGAAAACATAAACCAACTAACCGATTCGAAACAACGACGAATAAACGAAGAAGATGGAGAGGAAGGAGCAGCAGTCCGCAGATGGCCATGGCAGCATCAAAGCTTGCTCGTCCATGGCGGAAACGTGAGCAGCAGCAGTTGCTGCGTGATCTTGGCCGCGACGGAGATGAAGAAGAACAACGCAGCAGCAACAAATGGAGCAGCAGCTACGGCAACCATTGATTCAATGTTTGTTCCTGAAGAAGCTGGACGTGGAGCTGCTCACGTTGATTCAAATGGAGAAAGCTGCCGTGAAACAGCAACGTTGGGGAACTGGACGCGGCGAGAAACAATAACAAGCCGGAACGCAGCAGAAGTGGTGGAAACGGGCAGCAGTGGCGCGATGAGGAAGCAGCTGCGGCGAGCAAAAGGAGTTGAAGAAGAAGCCGCGATAGTAGCGGCGTGGCGCAGGCAGGTTGTTTGTTCGCCGTTGGTGCTCGCGACTGTGGTCGGAGCTCGTGACTATGGTCGCGCTGGCTGGGGTTCGATGACGAGGAACGCAGCCATGGCTGCTAGAGAAACAGTGGTCGTCCATGGATGTCGAACTCAAGCTTGAGCTCGACGAAGAAGATGAAAGCAAACGCGGGCAGCCATGGCGCAAAAACAAAAACGACAATGGTGAAGCTTGAAGGCAGCCATGGTTATGTGGTGAAGGGGTGGTTGTAGTGGAGATGGTGAAGTAGCCATTGATGGAGCTTTGCTTAAGGAAGAAGAAGAAGAAGAAAGATAGAAAGGGGGGGGGGGGGCGGGTGAGTTTTGTTAGGGTTTTCTAAATTTTTTTTTTATTTTTGTTTTTCTTTGTTTTTTTTTTTTTGAAATGCAAGATAATAGGGTGTTGGGTTATGGACCGGGTTGACCTAGTTCGAAATGGACTGGGTCGTAGGGAAGATTGGGCCATTTTTTGGGCCTGCGGCTTGAAATTGAAGAAAAGGCCCAATTCCGACTTTCTTTATATTTTCGCTCTTTTTTCTTCTTTTATTTATCTAAAACTAAATTATAAAAATACTTAAACTATTATTAAGAACTAAATTAAGTTATAAAAGCGCAAATTAACTCCCAATAACAATTAACGCACAATTAAGTATTAATTAAGCATAAAATTGTATATTTGGACATTAAATGCTAAAAATGCAAACGATGACTATTTTTGTAATTTTTTTATTTTTGTAAAACAAATTTAATTATTATCAATTATAGAATTAAATCCTACATGCAAAATGCGACATATTTTTGTATTTTTTATTAATTTAGCAAATAAACACGCACAGACAACTACAAATAATTATTCAAAATATCACAAAATTGCACACCAAAGAAAAATCATTTTATTTTTGAATTTTTGGGAGTAATTCTCATTTTGGCAAAAATCACGTGCTTACAGTTGCCCCTCTTTGCCCGAAGACACGAAGGGTTTTCGTGCAAAGATAAAGCGAGCGATTTTTGCCCATCCGAGTACTCCGTGTGAAGCATTTTTTTTTTGAAAAAGATTTGACCGAACCTTTGCTTCAAAGGTTTCCTACATATCCTGGGCTAAACAGGAATCAGGTCAATGTAGTTCGGGAAATTTTGGTAGTTGGGACTACCATGGGACTGCAATGTTACTGCTGTTGCATGCTACTTTTACTGTTTGCTGACCTCCTTATTACACCATGCTTAAAAAAAAACAAGGAGCTAGGCTAGAGTACAATTTGTTTTTGTTGTCTTGCTTCCTTATCTGCTTGCATTTCTTCCGGTACTTTTCTTCTTTTGACACATGCACTTGAATTTGCGCTGGGACTTCTTGTTGCCACCTTCTGCCTTCCGGTGTTGGGATTTTTATTGTTTCCTGCTGGGGATTCTTGTTGTAACCTTCTGCCTTCCGGTGGGGTTACTGACTTCAAAATCTGCAATATAAGACTGAAAAGTATTCCTCTCGTTATACAGGTGGGTGCCTGGAAATGGAAAAATGAAATGTATGCCCGCATTATACTGGTGGGCGACCTGGAAATGGAAAAGTGAAATGTATGCCTGCATTATACTGGTGGGCGACCTGGAAATGGAAAACTGAAATGTATTCCTGCATTTTACTGGTGGGCGACCTAGAACTTAAAAGTATTCTCGCATTATACTGGTGGGCGACCTAGATCTTAAATATATTCCCGCATTTTACTGGTGGGCGACCTAGAACTTAAAAGTATTCCCGCATTATACTGGTGGGCGACCTAGAACTTAAATATATTCCCGCATTTTACTGGTGGGCGACCTAGAACTTAAAAGTATTCCCGCATTATACTGGTGGGCGACCTAGAACTTAAATATATTCCCGCATTTTACTGGTGGGCGACCTAGAACTTAAAAGTATTCCCGCATTATACTGGTGGGCGACCTAGAACTTAAATATATTCCCGCATTTTACTGGTGGGCGACCTAGAACTTAAATGTATTCCCGCATTTTACTGGTGGGCGACCTAGAACTTAAATGTATTCCCGCATTTTACTGGTGGGCTACCTAGAACTTAAATGTATTCCCGCATTTTACTGGTGGGCGACCTAGAACTTAAATGTATTCCCGCATTTTACTGGTGGGCGACCTAGAACTTAAATGTATTCCCGCATTTTACTGGTGGGCGACCTAGAGCATGAAATGAAAACATAAATGCATACCCGCATTATACTGGTGGGCGACCTAGAGCATGAAATGAAAACATAAATGCATACCCGCATTATACTGGTGGGTGACCTAGAACATGAAATGAAAAGACAGAAATGTATTCCCGCATTATACTGGTGGGCGCCTAATTGGTAAAGAATAATTTGAATTTGTTTCCTCGATTCTCCGAGAAAATTTCCACTTGTGGCAGAAAATTTTCTGCCCCAATTCTAGCGATCTTTCTTATGGCGTATCTTTAGGCCATCATCGACACTTTATTTTCCTGTTCAAATCAAAGAAAATTTAGTTTTTTTTTTTTTTTGAAATATGGCGAGTGGTCATGTCACTCCTGATGGGGATGATTGTTCCCTTTCCCTTATTCTTGTTCGGCGTTCTCAAAACTTGTTGGGGATGATGTTATTTGCTGGGGATAACATTCTGCTGGGGATGGTTTTTCCATTTATCCCTTCACCATTTTGTATCTCAAAAATTTCTGGAGGTTATTTTGCCGAAGATGAATTTTCCTTTCTTCCCTTCCCCTTCTGTGTTGTCCGACCACCTCGTAGCTTGGTCGATATTCGGTCGGAGTACTCTGGGGATCGTCTTGGAACTTGGCTTACAATTTCCTCAACATGTCTTTTTTTTCCGGCTCTTCCCCGTACTTTCCTTGCCATTTTAGGACAGTATTATTCGGCCTAGCAACCAACGTCTTTTGCCTTATTGCCTTGTCTCTTGCCTGCCCTTTTCACTTTTTATGTTGTACCATTTTGGCAACTGGTAGTAAGCTCTGAAAGACCTTCCTTAAAACATAAATTTCTAGAAAAATTCTTTTAAACAAAGAAATGAAAAAATAGAAAAATGAGAAAATCTTTCCGAACAAATGATGGGGAAAAAAATGAACTTATCTGGGTGATATAACCGATTCCAACGATCATGTTGTGCATTCCGGATTAATCAACCCAGTCTATTTGTGTCGATCAAACTTTCTGATGTCTTCACTTGCTGGGGATAAATAGGTGCCCAATTATTCGCAAAATGCGGATCTTTTCCGTCAATCTATCTTGTCGCCTCATAGTGCCCTTCGCGGGGTTTTCACTAACAAGGCTCTCTCATTTCTCACAACTCCCGTCGCCTTATGGTGCCTGTGAAGGTTTTCACCGATAAGACTCTCTCATTTTGTATTTCTCAGCTTACGTCGCCTTATGGCGCCTGTGAAGGTTTTCGCCGATAAGACTCTCTCATCTTATTTTTTTAGCTTGGGATTGGAGTGTTGCCGATAAGATTTATCTCTGCCGGGAATTCTTTTGGCTATAAATTCTTTCAATTCATGATCCTCATTCAGTCAGGGACCGACGTTTTATTCTTGGTTTTCATTTGCCTATCTTAACACCTCTCGGATACTGATCGGGAGGTCTTTTTTGGATATCAATATAGGTTTTAGAAGAAAAGGATATAAAATTCAAAATAACTTTGATGGGTAAAGTATTACAACTCTTGGAATCAAACTCCTTTTTTTCAAAATTTAGAAACATAATTTCTGCCCCAGTTTTCTTACTTGGGGATTTTTCTTTTGATTTTTTTTTCTTTTTTTTATTACCTTATGACCGAGCCGTGAGGCGCCTACGTATCCTCTTTGAGGAATCAGGTCGAACGTAGTTCACTAACTCCTTTGTTTTCTTGCGACCTTCAAAAAATTTTTTTTTCATACATTTTTCATTAATGATTCCAAGAGAGGGGTATAAAAAGATAAGTATGGCTCAAAGGGGTAAAGCAAAGGTTAAAAGTGTTTGGACAGAAGAAAGAATTGCCTCCGTCATTTCATTATCCGATAAGCACTAAGTACAAACAAGCAAATAAACAACAAAAGAAATTACACATAATATCTTTTGACTGCATCAGAATTGATAGCCATGTCGACGCATCTTCCTTCAACATCCGTCAGACGTAAAGCGCCATTGGATAATACTCTGGTCACAATATACGGCCCTTGCCAATTCGGGGCGAACTTGCCTTTTGCCTCAATCTGATGTGGGAGGATCCATTTCAATACTTGTTGCCGTACTTCAAATTTTCTGGGGCGCACCTTCTTATTGTATGCTCTTGCCATTCTCTTTTGATACAACTGGCCATGACATACTGCTGCCAATCTTTTTTCATCCATTAAACTCAGCTGCTCTAGTCGGGTTTTGACCCATTCATCATCGTCAATCCCGGCCTCAGCGATAATTCGAAGGGAAGGAATTTCAACTTCCGCTGGTATTACTGCTTCGGTTCCGTATACCAACAAATAAGGAGTCGCACCTATTGAAGTACGAACAGTAGTGCGGTATCCTAACAACGCAAATGGTAGCTTTTCATGCCATTGTCTGGATCCTTCAATCATTTTCCTCAATATCTTCTTTATATTTTTGTTGGCTGCCTCAACTGCTCCATTCGCCTTGGGCCGATACGGGGTGGAATTACGGTGTGTAATCTTAAACTGTTCACATACTTCTCTCATCAAGTTGCTGTTAAGATTAGCACCATTGTCCGTGATTATTATGTTTGGGATCCCAAATCTACAAATGATATGGGAATGGACGAAATCCACCACTGCCTTCTTGGTTACAGACTTAAAAGTTTTGGCTTCAACCCACTTAGTGAAATAATCGATGGCTACCAGAATGAACCTGTGACCGTTCGAAGCTGCCGGCTCGATAGGCCCAATGACATCCATGCCCCATGCTACAAATGGCCATGGTGCGGACATTGTGTGCAATTCCGTTGGTGGAGAATGAATCAGATCTCCGTGTATCTGACACTGATGGCATTTTCGTACGAAATTGATACAATCATGCTCCATAGTGAGCCAATAATATCCCGCTCGCAGAATCTTCTTTGCCAACACATATCCGCTCATATGGGGCCCACAGACTCCAGCATGTACCTCTGTCATCACTATCGTGGCTTGACCTGCATCAATACATCTCAGCAATCCCAGATCTGGGGTTCTTTTGTACAACATTCCTCCACTGAGGAAAAATCCATTTGCCAGTCGTCGAATGGCTCTCTTTTGATCTCCGGTTGCCTGCTCCGGGTATATTCCCATCCTGAGGTATTCCTTGATATCATAAAACCATGGCTCGCCATCCATTTCTTCTTCTATTATGTTGCAGTAGGCATGCTGATTACGAACCTAAATATACAATGGGTCAACATGGATTTTGTCTGGATGGTGCAACATCGATGCTAAAGTGGCCAAAGCATCGCAACCTCATTGTGAACTCTCGGATGTGTCTGAACTCCACTGATCGAAATCGCTTGCTCAAATCGTGCAAACATTGTCGATATGGTATAAGCTTCAAATCTCGTGTTTCCCATTCACCCTGGATCTGATGTACTAGGAGGTCCGAGTCTCCCAAGACCAAGACGTCCTGAACATCCATGTCTGCAGCCAATCGTAGGCCCAAAATACATGCCTCATATTCAGCCATGTTGTTGGTACAATAGAAACGTAGCTGAGCTGTAACATGATAGTGATGTCCTGTTTCTGAAATAAGTACTGCTCCTACTCCAACTCCTTTTGCATTAGCAGCCCCGTCAAAGAAAAGCTTCTACCCTGGTTCCTCATTCAGTTCTAACTCCTCTATATGTATCACTTCTTCATCTGGAAAATACGTCCTCAAAGGCTCGTATTCTTCATCAATAGGATTCTCAGCCAAGTGATCGGCCAATGCTTGGGCTTTCATGGCCGTCCTCGTCACATAGACAATGTCGAACTCTGTGAGTAATATCTGCCATTTTGCCAATCTTCCTGTGGGCATAGGCTTCTGGAAAATATACTTTAATGGATCCAGACGTGAAATAAGGTATGTAGTATGTGACGACAGATAATGCTTAAACTTCTGTGCTACCCAATTTAGAGCACAACATGTCTTCTCAAGTTGAGTGTACTTATTCTCATAGACTGTAAACTTCTTGCTGAGATAATAGATGGCTTGCTCTTTTCTTCCTGTGATGTCGTGTTGACCCAACACGCAACCAAACGAATGATCCAGAACCGTTAGATAAAGGATTAATGGCCTCCCCGACTCAGGTGGAACCAATACAGGTGGATTGGATAAATAACCTTTGGTCTGGTCAAATGCCTCCTGACATTCTGCCGTCCATTCTATCGCGGCATCTTTCCTCAGCAATCGAAAGATGGGTTCACAAGTTGTTGTGAGCTGAGCGATGAATCTGCTGATATAGTTCAATCTTCCCAACAGACTCATTACTTCTGTTTTGTTCCTTGGTGGCGGCAATTCCTGGATGGATTTGATCTTTGACGGATCCAACTCAATGCCTCGCCGACTGACGATAAATCCTAACAGCTTTCCAGATGGAACACCAAATGCACATTTGGCTGGGTTGAGCTTAATGTCGTACCTTCGAAGTCTTTGGAAAAACTTCCTAAGGTCTGCTACGTGGTCTTCCTGACGCTTGGATTTGATGATCACATCATCTACGTACACTTCGATCTCTTTGTGTATCATATCATGGAACACAGTAGTCATTGCTCTCATGTACGTTGCCCCAGCGTTCTTCAAACCGAATGACATTACCCGATAACAATAAGTCCCCCATGGCGTAATGAAAGCTGTTTTCTCTGCATCTTCTTCATCCATCAAAATCTGATGATACCCAGTGTAGCAATCCACAAAGGAGCCGATTTCTCGCTCGGCGCAATTGTCGATCAAGATATGGATATTAGGCAATGGAAAGTTATCCTTTGGGCTTGCCCTGTTCAGATTACGGTAGTCGACGCATACCCTGATCTTCCCATCTTTCTTTGGTACTGGCACTACATTAGCCAACCAATCAGGATATCGAGAGACCCGAATAACCTTTGCTTGCAGCTGCTTAGTTACTTCTTCTTTAATCTTCACACTCATATCTGTCTTGAACTTCCTCAGTTTCTGCTTGACGGGAAGACATGCCGGGTCAATGGGCAATTTGTGAACCACTAGCTTGGTGCTTAAACCCGGCATGTCGTCATATGACCATGCAAAAATATCTTTAAACTCAATGAGTGCTTTGATTAATTTTCCCTGATGCCAGGCTCAATGTGGATGCTGATTTTGGTTTCTCGGACATTATCCGCATCCCCTAGATTTACAGCCTCGGTGTCATTCAGATTAGGCTTGGGTTTCTCTTCAAATTGGCATAGTTCTCGGTTTATTTCTTCGAAGGCTTTATCCTCATCATATTCAGACTCATAATCGATCTCTTGTATCATTAAATCAGAGTCAGATTGATTTATTAGACTAGGTCGAAGATCCGTCGTGCATGCCATGTCATTAGAACCAGTAAAAAGAGAACTGTTCAGAAAGAGAAAAGAATAAAACAAAATTAAAATGAGACAAGAAAAGAATTTTATTAAAATG
The DNA here is from genome assembly GCF_000715075.1 of Nicotiana tabacum. NCBI lineage: Eukaryota > Viridiplantae > Streptophyta > Magnoliopsida > Solanales > Solanaceae > Nicotiana > Nicotiana tabacum. The sequence goes on along the minus strand of NW_027438646.1, from coordinate 44,262 downwards.
CGGGATAACAGGGTTCACACTTTTACAAGATAAAATAAGATTTGGATTACACCCTGAATAATCCGAAAAATAAGAAAGCAAAAATCAAAGCCTACTACCAGGACTCTCCCCGAGTAGGAAGAGGAGTAACCGTCCAATTGTTGGTTTTGGCCTCAGGCCCCATAAACTGTATGTCTGTTCTGCTGGAACCCTCTCCGACTTTTACCATATTGACATCAGTGAACAATCTTTCGAAGCTCTGATTCAGATCCCCGTCAATCCCAATCAATGGCCCGAGAACTTTCGGGACCGGTGACCCCCTAGCGCTTGCTCTAACAAAAGATCTTGAGAGACGTGGCACAGGTTTGGGAAGAAACCAAACTTTCTTCTTCATTTTCCGCGCTCGTTTTACATCTGCCGTAGTCGGTTTGAACCCCAACCCAAAGGTCTCCAAATTCTTGGGCAAGGAAACAGGTTGAACAATTCCCTGAAGTTCAGCTCCCAAGCCTTTTCCTGGCATAAACCCATTACCCAGCATTTCTGAAACCATCATAACCGTTGCGGAAGCTATCCTAGGATGCTGAATGATTTCACCCTCGGGGATCTTGTTTGCCGACACTGCATCAAAAATCTGGTAGACCCAGGGACCTTTGTCATCATTGGTCTCTATGAAGGGTACAATGGCGCCTCCTACGATGCACGCAGTGTCCTCGCCGTGCAACACGACCTCTTGTCTATCCCACTCGAACTTGACCATCTGATGCAAGGTGGATGGCACTGCTTTAGCTGCATGGATCCACGGTCGTCCCAACAGAAAGTTATAAGATACCGTAGCATCTAATACCTGGAATTCCATGGTAAACTGGACTGGACCGATGGTCAACTCAAGTACAATATCCCCCACGGTGGCTGTTCCATTTCCGTCAAATCCTCGGACGCAAATGCTATTCTTTTGGATTCTTCCGTGGTCGATCTTCAATTGGTTCAGGGTGGATAATGGACAAATATTGGCACTTGAGCCGTTATCCACTAATGCCCGAGTAACTGCCGAATCTTCACATTTGACAGTTAGGTAGAGAGCTTTATTATGCTCCGTGCCCTCCACTGGCAGATCATCATCTGAAAATGTTACCCTGTTCACCTCAAAAATTTTGTTGGCAATCGTTTCCAGGTGATTTACAGAAATCTCATTGGGCACATGAGCTTCATTCAGTATCTTCATCAGGGCCCGACGATGTTCATCCGAATGGATTAATAATGATAGCAGTGAGATTTGGGCCGGTGTTTTCTTCAACTGTTCGACCACGGAGTAATCCTGCACTTTCATCTTCTTTAAGAAATCCTCAGCTTCTTCTTCTGACACAGGTTTCTTTATTGCAGCTGGATTGGGTCTTCTCAACTCCGCCGGAGCAAAACACCGTCCTGATCGAGTCAGTCCCTGCGCCTCACAACTATTCTCCTCCACTTGTTGTCCCTTGTACATCACCACTGCCTTCTCATACTTCCAAGGCACAACCTTGCTATCAATCATTGGTGTTTGGACTACTGGTTTTATGATGACCGGTTCCCTGCAGACCCCTTTCACAACAACCACGGGTGCAGATGATGCTCCCGTTATTACCAACTTGGCTGGTTCTGGTTTCCTTGTAGCGGCAGATGGATTCTTCCCCAATATCACCACTGGCTTGACATCTTCCCCCTTCAACTGTACCCCTGCTTCCTCATTGATCGATTTTTCTTTTGGAGTGGCACGGATCATCATCACTGTCTGTGGGGGTTTCTTCGGCTCCCCTCCTTCGTGCACAAGCTCGATCATGTGGGCTTCAGGGTGCTTTGGCAATGGGTTCTGGTTAATGTTGGGTGCCTCCGGTGTCTGTACCTCGATCTTGTTGGTATCAATAAGATCTTGTATTGCATGTTTCAGCCTCCAACATTTCTCGGTATCATGTCCGGGAGCTCCCGAACAATATTCACATCTTACCGAGTGATCCATATTTTGGGGTAAGGGATTTGGTAATCTAGGCTCAACAGGATTTAATAAACCCAACTGCCTCAATTTGTGGAACAAGGCAATATAAGTTTCCCCCAACTCAGTAAAAGTTCTTTGCCTCTGCAATCTTTCATTTCTGGCGGCCGGATTTCCCCTGAAACCCATCCCTGGAGGGTTCCTGTAGGCTCTTGGTGGTGGATAGGTGTTTTGTGGTGGTGGGTATGTGTTATGTGGAGGTGGGTATGTATTGTGGGGAACCGGCGCGCGCCATTGTGGGCGAACCGGAGGTTGGGTGTATGTCTGGGCTTGATGGACGGTGAAATGTTGTTCTTGTGGTTGGTAGTAGGGTTGTGGAGGGTAATTTGGAATGTGTGGGTAGTTTAGACGATGGGGTCTGGGTTGGTAATGAGGGGAAGGACCTCTAGATCTGGACCAATTGTCGGCCTCTAATGTCGTGACCTCCTCTCTCCTTTTCTTCCCTAGCGCACCTCCCGTGCCGCTCTGAATGGCCTGAGTTATTGCCTTAATTGCCGAATAACTCAGGATCTTATTGGACTTAAGTCCCTCTTCTATCATACCTCCCATTTTCACAACTTCATTAAATGATTTGCCAACTGACGTCACCAAGTGACCAAAGTAAGTTGGCTCGAGAGTTTGTAAGAAATAATCCACCATTTCTCCTTCTCTCATTGGGGGATCAACTATGGCTGCCTGTTCTCTCCATCGGAACCCAAATTCCCGGAAGCTCTCTCCGGGTTTCTTCTCGAGCTTTAGCAATGTGAGACGGTCTGGGACTATCTCAAGGTTGTATTGGAAATGTCCTGCGAAAGCCTGTGCCAAATCATCCCAGGTGTACCACCTGCTCGGATCTTGTCTTGTATACCACTCTAACGCCGACCCACTCAAACTATGGCCAAAGTAAGCTATTAATAGCTCATCTTTGCCCCCTGCTCCCCTCATTTTGCTACAAAAACCTCGTAGATGTGCCATAGGATCACCATGCCCTTCGTATAAATCGAACTTGGGCATTTTGAACCCTGCTGGTAATTGAACGTCAGGGAAATGGCATAGATCCTTGTAAGCCACGCTGACCTGGTTACCTAACCCGTGTATGTTCCTGAAGGATTGCTCCAGGATTTTAAATTTCCGCATCACCTCGTCCTGCTCTGGGCTCTTAGCCGGCTTTTCAATCTCCGCCGGGACCTCAAAGTGGGGATTATAGGTATGTGGCTCGGGTGCTTTGAATGTGAGTTCAGGGGGTAGTATTGTGTATCGTGAGCCTGAAACAGTGGCTCACTAGATGATCTGTGCAATGGGGCTGGGGGAGGTGCCACAAAGACGGGAACATTTGGTGGAGGAGGGTTTTGAGTGGGTGGTGGAGCTTGGGAATCATAAGCCTCTCTTCCCTGATAATAGTGATGGCTTGGGAAACTTATTGAAGGACCGGGAGAGGGGTATTCCGGCGTGTGTGTTGGTTGGAGGGTAGGAGTAACGGGTAATTCTTGCCCCTTCTGGGCTCTAGCTAAGGCTATCTGCATTTCATTCATTTCTAGCCTCATTTTTTCCATTTTCTCCAGGGCTTCCTTCAGCATCTGATTGGCCGTTTTTTCTGACTCAACGCTGTTGTCTGACCCAGTCATGCTTTCTGGTATAGGACCTTTTGATCTTGTCTGATAATGGTACGGTGCCAGTACGCTCTAACAACTAACTGATATTGATTGGAAAAACAACAAACTTGTCAGTATTAGAGTCTTAACAGATATTGTAATTGCACGTTAGGGGGATGCAATGCTCCTAGGCAGTTAATCATTTCTAACATGCTTTTGCTCTGACCGCATGCATCATCCCGGCTTATTTTTGCTCTGACAAATATATATTCTTCCTCTTAATTACGGTCGAATCCTATAGAGATTGCCTACGTATCGTGACCCCGCACGAATCAGACCAAGCGTAGTTCGTGCCATAAGACCAAATATTTTTTTTTATTACTCAAAATAATGCTATTACAAGCCATCACAAAAAAAAACAAAAAATACAGACTTTATATATATATATATATATATATATATATATATATATATATATATATATATATATATATTTTGAGAATGTTTGAAGAAAAGGAAAAAAACATATGGGTAGACAACAGACTCGAAAAACAAACAAGTGCAAGATTGAACTAGGGATACATTAAAGCTTTGAATTTTGGTGCCCGCGAGGCATCATTCAGCCTTTCCGCGGGCTTGGGGGCCAGGCTTCTTTGCAAGCTTTTTAGTTCCTCCATGATCTGATGGACATAACCCATGATTGAGGCAAATAGGACATCACGAGGCATCTCTTCACATGTTAGGCACTTTGTGGTGATATAGCGCCCTATATCATTGATCCTACCCCTGATTCTATCCCTCTCTATGCACAACTGTTCTATCCGTTGATTCTTTAGTCCCAATATTCGAGTATTGTCAATGAGCTGCTCTTGGAACCTCTCCATTTGTTCTTCCATCCGGGCTATCGACTCATGGCAGTGTTCTCTATATGTTCTAGCATCCTGGGCTTGTTTGAGGACCCGATTATTGAGAATGGAGTTTATCTCTCTCAATGTCGCAACACTCATTTCGTAGTCCCTTTTTACTTGCCATAGGTGCTCTCTCCGTGATGTTGTAACTGTAGCCCACCTGACCCGCATTCTTGTTATACAAGCCTGGGATCTCTCCAAGTCTTCTCGGCTTTGACTGACTTGATTTCTCAATTCCGCTATCAACCTTTCATCAGAGCGACGTTTCTGTCGGTCGCTATCACTCTTACTGACTTGGCGAATTCGGGCTTTCAGTGCCTGGTTTTCTTTGGCTAATTTGTTCTTCTCACCCTGCTCTGAGGCTACTTGAACGTTGTTTTCAAACATAAGCCTTTCAATTTGTCGCTTCAGCTTCCCGATTTCAACCCGGTAGCCTTCCTCTCTCACTAACCAGCCCCACTGTTCCTGCGAATCATCCGTAAATTGTTGGACGTGAGCTCTTTTGGCAGGCCTCTGACGAATCTGGAACCTTTTCCCGAACCAAACATCGTATTTTGGGTCTACCTCACCCTTAGCCAGCTCTCGAACCATAGTCTTGGGTTCAAGGAATCTACATTCGTGCCACAGCTTTCTAATTTTTCCTTCGGGGAACACGACTCCTGGACTCAACTCAATGGCGTGCTTGCTTAGATCCTCATCAGTGGGAATTACCTGAAATCTTCCTAGTTGGCGCAGTACCCGATGAGGAGCATATGGTTGGATGCTACGAAGTCCCATCAAAAGAACATGACATTCCTCGGCCGCCATGTATATTACCTCAGTATCATTCAACCACCCAAATGCCCATTCAACTTGGTCGGCTGTTGTTGACCTCAATTGTGCAAGCCATGCTTCGACGCCTTCGGGAAATATGACGCCTGTCATTCGTTTCTCAAAGCCGCTAATGCAGTTTCTCTCAGTCAACCCGTGGTTCATGTATCCCACTCGGTGATGGAGGTGTTCTTGCATCCACAGCTGGAGTAACAGATTGCATCCCTGAAAGAACTTGCCTCCTTCTCGGCATATAGTTAAAGCTCGGTAAATTTCGGACAAAATCAAAGGAACCACAGTACTGTCGGTTCTTTTGATTGCAACATCGGCCATCCCTACAAGGCCTATCTCTATTTTTTTATCTTTGCGGGGACAGACCACAACTCCCAGAAATGCTGTGATAAATGCCAAAGTACGTCTTGCTTCCCACTTGATTCTGTTCCCAGTGTGAATTAATCCGAGGTTTGGTTCTTCCAAACCCTGAGGAATTCCGTACCGTTGATACAAGAATTGGAGAGTACAACATCCCTTTGACAAATCATCATTCTGTACCTTCCGACTAATGCTTAGCAAATCCAAGAACGCGTGCGGAGATACTGGTCTTGGTGAAAGTAAATACTGCCCTCTTAGTTTCCCATTCAACCCCGCATATCCGGCGACTTCCTCTAGTGTAGGTGAAAGTTCAAAGTCAGCAAAACGAAACACGTTGCGTGTTGGGTCCCAGAACGGTATTAGAGCCTCGATGATATCTGTCCTTGGCTTGATATTCAACAGATCGACAAAACCTCCCAAAACTCTTTCCACTATCTTTATACTATCCTTCCCCATATCATTCCACCACATGTGGAGTTGCGAAGGGACCTCGCTACACACTGAGAATGGTTTATTTTGACTTGTGCTCATCCTGCACATTTATTATAGTGATTAAAGAAGGAAAAACTTTTATTTGACTTAAAAACTATCTATATTCTAAAGAAATATTTTTTGGATTTTAATTTTTTTTTCTTGAAAAAAAAACTTGAAGGAGAAAGGAAATATTTTTGAACCAATATTCTGAATTTATGAAAGAAATACTACAGAAAAATATTTTTGAATTTTATTTTGAATATCTTTTAAACAAATAATTGGGATTTTGAGATTAAAAGGAAATATATATTTTTTTTTTAAAAAAAAAATTTGAGGTCTAAAAGAAAAACTTTCTATAGAAGTGAGTAATGTTAAATATTTTTGGATTTTATTTTTAATATGGTGAGCCGAAACCAAAGAGGTTTGCCTCTGATTTCACATCCGGTGAGAATCATACCCGCGTAGTTCAGGCTATAAACTAACTAATTTTTTTTGAAAACAAACAAATTTTTCCTTTTTCTTTTATATCAAAAAAAACTATTTTCATTTTTCATTTTTTTTTAAAGAAAGTAAATTAAAATAAAAGACTTATTCCTACACACTTTCTGCTTTCTAGGCAAACCAACAATTCTAAAAGTAAAAATATATATGTTTTTTTTAAAAAAAAAAAAATTCGGCAGCATTTCGACAGTACTTGGACACTGATTTTTTCTAAATTAATCAAATAACTTTCCACTTGCTATTTTTATTTTATTTTATTTTTTACACTCCCGAGACTCAGAAGCCGGTCAACATGCAAGACCGAGCAAATAAATGCATATAAAACAAATAAGATGCATCAGAATGGTCATTTTCATTTTTGGCGCACCTGTCCTAGACAGACCCAACCCCTGTGTTGAGCCTCCAAAGTCAGATGCACGTGATGCAAACAAGCGTTCCTACTAGGGATCCGACATGTGGTTTTGTTATACTAGGTTCAGAACCTGGGTGTTTGTTCTAGACCTGGCTTACCCGAGCGGACAACTCGAGCCGAGGGGGGTAGCGTACCGGGAATACAGAAGCTTCACCGGCTTAGCAACTTGTCCGAACCTCGTTCTAAATTGGGATTTTACACTATACAGAAAAGAAGTCGTACGAAGTACACCCTTCTTCATGATTTAGAAGACTCAGAGAGGAGATGGGTTTCGGCACAGTTTATACACAGTTCATGTAATATCAAAGCGGTAAAAGCAGCATTTAGCACATTAGGCTCAAACATGTAAAAATCAGATAAAACCAAATATAACAATTTATATGAGCTCGAATTTCTAACCCTGAACCAGAGATTCTGGGTTAAGTCCCCAGCAGAGTCGCCAGAGCTGTCACACCTCCTTTTTCCGGCACCGCGAGGTACGTAGGGAGTTTTTTCCAATTAAAGGACAGTCGAAACGGGATTGGTTTAATTATTTCAGAGTCGCCACTTGGGAGATTTAGGGTGTCCCAAGTCACCAATTTTAATCCCGAATCGAGGAAAAGAATGACTCTATATTACAGTCTGCGTACCAGAAATCCGGATAAGGAATTCTGTTAACCCGGGAGAAGGTGTTAGGCATTCCCGAGTTCCGTGGTTCTAGCACGGTCGCTCAACTGTTATATTCGGCTTATTTATCTGATTTTTAATACAATTATGAACCATGTGCAAATTTTATCTTTTACCGCTTTATTATTATAATTATTATTTTCTAGGAATGTGAACATCGCTTAAAACATATCTTTGGATTGTGTCACATGAAATGCACCCACAATACGAAACATATTTTATTTGATGTTTTAGGATTTAGATTTGGGTCGCATGAAATACGCATCCGAGTTTAAGAAGGTAAAATTAATTAAATCGCGCCTAAAGAGTCTAGCGCGTCATTATCTTTGGGGAAGGAAGTGAAATTCACTAAACAATCCATCCCAAATTCTAAGTAATTTTTTTTTAATAATAAATGAATAAATGAGATTGGAGAATCCTGTAAATTTGTATTATTTACATCTATTTATTTTTAGCGAAATCCTTTAAGAATATCCTTTAATGACTACCTTTTTATTATTACTAAGTTTTTTATAAATATAAAATCAATATCTACATTCTTGTGACATATTAAATAGAAGAGAAAAATAAATATTAACAGAAAGTAATAAAATTATAATCATAAATACAACATGGAATTATCGAAAAGTAAAAAAATAAAAAAAAAAACTAATTATCCCATAGTTGGATTAAAATTCAAATTGTTAGTAAGACTATCTATTTATTTTTAGCGAAATCCTTTAAGAATATCCTTTAATGACTACCTTTTTATTATTACTAATTTTTTTTTTATAAATATAAAATCAATATCTACATTTTTGAAAATGACATATTAAATAGAAGAGAAAAAACAAATATTAACAGAAAGTAATAAAATTATAATCATAAATACAACATGGAAAAAAGTAAAAAAAATAAAAATAAAAAAAAAATTAATTATCCCATAGTTGGATTAAAATTCAAATTGTTAGTAAGACTTAAGCTTATTGAAACTAATTATTTACAAATACTGAAAATTGAAAGAAATAAAAATAAAAACTTGAGTACTAAATCATATTTCTAAAAATTTAAACAATTTAACATTAACTAACTTTGTTTTAATTCATCATGTCCTAATACTTGTTCGCAGACTAATTCATGTTATAACTGAAATTGACTACATGATTCGGATTAACTTATCGTTGACGAAAAACCTTATGAATAAGGAACTTAGTTAATTTTTGCCAAACTGATTCAATAACGCCATTTTTACGTTATTTCTTCTATTTTTTTTATTAAACAGTTTTAATTAATAATCAGGCTTAAATATATTTTCTAATAATCTGGTAAAGGCGTTATTTAATATGTCGCTATAATATGCCTAGTTATGCCGATGACAGTGATTTACAGAATAATAATACATGAATAACCTAAATACAATACAAAAATTAAATTAAACTAAATTAAAAATTTAACACTCCATTCTTCATTTCAGCTTACAAAACGCCAAAATTACAGTTGTGTACCTGATATTGTCAATATAAGAAGAAGAAAGTCAGCAACGTAATACGTAACACAGCAACAGCAACAATAACCAGCAATAACCAGTCAACGAAAATCCCAGTGACAGCTTTGAAAAATTCAAAATAAAATCCAGGAATGCCGAAAATAATGGACAGAAACCAAGGGAAATTTTCAGATTTTTGAAAGGCTAGTTAATCTTCAACCCTTAATTTCTACACCTGTATACCAGAATATTTATCAGGTGTGTACTACTTTCTCTTCTAATTTTCAACTTTTTTTTCTTTGTATGTTTTTCTTTTCTTGAGAGTTTCAATGTTTTTTTTTCGGAATAAATGTTCAGCTTTTTTTCAATCTCTTTTTTTTTTCTGTCTGTATTTCTTCCCCCTTCTATCATTTTTCAGACCTCTATATATAATCCCCACCCTTTAATCAATTAAAATCAATCCCTTTCTCTACCAAACCCATTATCTTCCCACTCATCCCCATTACATTAAATAAACATATCACACCACCCCATTTCATTTTGTCCCCCATGCTTCTTTTAAAATAATGCAAGATTCCCCTTTAAATTAAATCTTGTCCCCCCTTTATATTAAATAATAATATCACAAACCACCCCATTTCATTTTGTCCCCCATGCTTCAAATAAACAATTACAAAATGTACAATTCCTAAACTACCCCTTCCGACCTTACTGAAATTATCAAACTACCCCTGAACGTATTACAAATTTACCAAACTACCCATCAGCTATAACACATCAATTAATCAAACTTAACCAAAATATAGACAATATGATCAATTTCCAACAATGTTCAAACAACAATATGAACACGAATGAACATCATAACAATAATATCACATGAACATGATTTTAACAACATTTCAACAACAAATCACATGAACACAAATTGAACAACAAAGAACAATTAAAATTTGATTGAACAATATTTTAGCAACAAACAATCCCATTTTCGGATTCAACACCAACAACAAACAAAGTATGAAGATTTCTAAATTCAATCATATTGAACTTAAAATCAACTCTAACAACATTACAACAAACAATTCTTATATTAAACTTTAAACAAGATTATGAGAACAATTCAAACAATAATCATAAATGGTAAACAAGAAATCAAACTATACAAAATTCGGATTCAAGAACAATCAAACAAAGTATGAACATGGATGAACTATTTTAAACAACAAACATGACGGATTAAACGATTAAAACAATATATTCCTTTAATACAACTAAATTCTTTAAACAAATAACAAGATTGACGAAGAAACAATTATGAACTTAAACTTGAACTTAACAATATTAACAATTTCTAACAATACATAAACGCATGAAACAAATTGAAGAAATAGTTGATTAAATTTTAATTTGAATCTAACAAACATCAAACTAACAAATACTTACTTAAACAATAATACAAACATGAAATAAACATGAAAGCAACTAATTAAACTTCTATTTTTAAATCTGAAAATTAATTTAACGAAACATATGAATAAACTAAAATTATTTCAACTACGGACAAACAAAACAAACATTGAATCATTTATCGATTTTGAATCCGAAAAACAACGAACAACAAAAAATATGGGCGAATTTTGAAAACATAAACCAACTAACCGATTCGAAACAACGACGAATAAACGAAGAAGATGGAGAGGAAGGAGCAGCAGTCCGCAGATGGCCATGGCAGCATCAAAGCTTGCTCGTCCATGGCGGAAACGTGAGCAGCAGCAGTTGCTGCGTGATCTTGGCCGCGACGGAGACGAAGAAGAACAACGCAGCAACAACAAATGGAGCAGCAGCTACGACAACCATTGATTCAATGTTTGTTCCTGAAGAAGCTGGACGCGGAGCTGCTCACGTTGATTCAAATGGAGAAAGCTGCCGTGAAACAGCAACGTTGGGGAACTGGACGCGGCGAGAAACAATAACAAGCCGGAACGCAGCAGCAGTGGTGGAAACGGGCAGCAGTGGCTCGATGAGGAAGCAGCTGCGGCGAGCAAAAGGAGTTGAAGAAGAAGCCGCGATAGTAGCGGCGTGGCGCAGGCAGGTTGTTTGTTCGCCGTTGGTGCTCGCGACTGTGGTCGGAGCTCGTGACTATGGTCGCGCTGGCTGGGGTTCGATGACGAGGAACGCAGCCATGGCTGCTAGAGAAACAGTGGTCGTCCATGGATGTCGAACTCAAGCTTGAGCTCGACGAAGAAGATAAAAGCAAACGCGGGCAGCCATGGCGCAAAAACAAAAACGACAATGGTGAAGCTTGAAGGCAGCCATGGTTATGTGGTGAAGGGGTGGTTGTAGTGGAGATGGTGAAGTAGCCATTGATGGAGCTTTGCTTAAGGAATAAGAAGAAGAAGAAAGATAGAAAGGAGGGGGGGGGCGGGTGAGTTAGGCATTTCTTAGGGTTTTCTAAATTTTTTTTTTTATTTTTGTTTTTCTTTGTTTTTTTTTTGAAATGCAAGATAATAGGGTGTTGGGTTATGGACCGGGTTGACCCAGTTCGAAATGGACTGGGTCGTAGGGAAGATTGGACCATTTTTTGGGCCTGTGGCTTGAAATTGAAGAAAAGGCCCAATTCCGACTTTCTTTATATTTTCGCTCTTTTTTCTTCTTTTATTTATCTAAAACTAAATTATAAAAATACTTAAACTATTATTAAGAACTAAATTAAGTTATAAAAGCGCAAATTAACTCCCAATAACAATTAACGCACAATTAAGTATTAATTAAGCATAAAATTGTATATTTGGACATTAAATGCTAAAAATGCAAACGATGACTATTTTTGTAATTTTTTTTATTTTTGTAAAACAAATTTAATTATTATCAATTATAGAATTAAATCCTACATGCAAAATGCGACATATTTTTGTATTTTTTATTAATTTAGCAAATAAACACGCACAGACAACTACAAATAATTATTCAAAATATCACAAAATTGCACACCAAAGAAAAATCATTTTATTTTTGAATTTTTGGGAGTAATTCTCATTTTGGCAAAAATCACGTGCTTACAGTTGCCCCTCTTTGCCCGAAGACACGAAGGGTTTTCGTGCAAAGATAAAGCGAGCGATTTTTGCCCATCCGAGTACTCCGTGTGAAGCATTTTTTTTTTTTGAAAAAGATTTGACCGAACCTTTGCTTCAAAGGTTTCCTACATATCCTGGGCTAAACAGGAATCAGGTCAATGTAGTTCGGGAAATTTTGGTAGTTGGGACTACCATGGGACTGCAATGTTACTGCTGTTGCATGCTACTTTTACTGTTTGCTGACCTCCTTATTACACCATGCTTAAAAAAAAACAAGGAGCTAGGCTAGAGTACAATTTGTTTTTGTTGTCTTGCTTCCTTATCTGCTTGCATTTCTTCCGGTACTTTTCTTCTTTTGACACATGCACTTGAATTTGCGCTGGGACTTCTTGTTGCCACCTTCTGCCTTCCGGTGTTGGGATTTTTATTGTTTCCTGCTGGGGATTCTTGTTGTAACCTTCTGCCTTCCGGTGGGGTTACTGACTTCAAAATCTGCAATATAAGACTGAAAAGTATTCCTCTCGTTATACAGGTGGGTGCCTGGAAATGGAAAAATGAAATGTATGCCCGCATTATACTGGTGGGCGACCTGGAAATGGAAAAGTGAAATGTATGCCTGCATTATACTGGTGGGCGACCTGGAAATGGAAAACTGAAATGTATTCCTGCATTTTACTGGTGGGCGACCTAGAACTTAAAAGTATTCTCGCATTATACTGGTGGGCGACCTAGATCTTAAATATATTCCCGCATTTTACTGGTGGGCGACCTAGAACTTAAAAGTATTCCCGCATTATACTGGTGGGCGACCTAGAACTTAAATATATTCCCGCATTTTACTGGTGGGCGACCTAGAACTTAAAAGTATTCCCGCATTATACTGGTGGGCGACCTAGAACTTAAATATATTCCCGCATTTTACTGGTGGGCGACCTAGAACTTAAAAGTATTCCCGCATTATACTGGTGGGCGACCTAGAACTTAAATATATTCCCGCATTTTACTGGTGGGCGACCTAGAACTTAAATGTATTCCCGCATTTTACTGGTGGGCGACCTAGAACTTAAATGTATTCCCGCATTTTACTGGTGGGCTACCTAGAACTTAAATGTATTCCCGCATTTTACTGGTGGGCGACCTAGAACTTAAATGTATTCCCGCATTTTACTGGTGGGCGACCTAGAACTTAAATGTATTCCCGCATTTTACTGGTGGGCGACCTAGAGCATGAAATGAAAACATAAATGCATACCCGCATTATACTGGTGGGCGACCTAGAGCATGAAATGAAAACATAAATGCATACCCGCATTATACTGGTGGGTGACCTAGAACATGAAATGAAAAGACAGAAATGTATTCCCGCATTATACTGGTGGGCGCCTAATTGGTAAAGAATAATTTGAATTTGTTTCCTCGATTCTCCGAGAAAATTTCCACTTGTGGCAGAAAATTTTCTGCCCCAATTCTAGCGATCTTTCTTATGGCGTATCTTTAGGCCATCATCGACACTTTATTTTCCTGTTCAAATCAAAGAAAATTTAGTTTTTTTTTTTTTTTTTGAAATATGGCGAGTGGTCATGTCACTCCTGATGGGGATGATTGTTCCCTTTCCCTTATTCTTGTTCGGCGTTCTCAAAACTTGTTGGGGATGATGTTATTTGCTGGGGATAACATTCTGCTGGGGATGGTTTTTCCATTTATCCCTTCACCATTTTGTATCTCAAAAATTTCTGGAGGTTATTTTGCCGAAGATGAATTTTCCTTTCTTCCCTTCCCCTTCTGTGTTGTCCGACCACCTCGTAGCTTGGTCGATATTCGGTCGGAGTACTCTGGGGATCGTCTTGGAACTTGGCTTACAATTTCCTCAACATGTCTTTTTTTTCCGGCTCTTCCCCGTACTTTCCTTGCCATTTTAGGACAGTATTATTCGGCCTAGCAACCAACGTCTTTTGCCTTATTGCCTTGTCTCTTGCCTGCCCTTTTCACTTTTTATGTTGTACCATTTTGGCAACTGGTAGTAAGCTCTGAAAGACCTTCCTTAAAACATAAATTTCTAGAAAAATTCTTTTAAACAAAGAAATGAAAAAATAGAAAAATGAGAAAATCTTTCCGAACAAATGATGGGGAAAAAATGAACTTATCTGGGTGATATAACCGATTCCAACGATCATGTTGTGCATTCCGGATTAATCAACCCAGTCTATTTGTGTCGATCAAACTTTCTGATGTCTTCACTTGCTGGGGATAAATAGGTGCCCAATTATTCGCAAAATGCGGATCTTTTCCGTCAATCTATCTTGTCGCCTCATAGTGCCCTTCGCGGGGTTTTCACTAACAAGGCTCTCTCATTTCTCACAACTCCCGTCGCCTTATGGTGCCTGTGAAGGTTTTCACCGATAAGACTCTCTCATTTTGTATTTCTCAGCTTACGTCGCCTTATGGCGCCTGTGAAGGTTTTCGCCGATAAGACTCTCTCATCTTATTTTTTTAGCTTGGGATTGGAGTGTTGCCGATAAGATTTATCTCTGCCGGGAATTCTTTTGGCTATAAATTCTTTCAATTCATGATCCTCATTCAGTCAGGGACCGACGTTTTATTCTTGGTTTTCATTTGCCTATCTTAACACCTCTCGGATACTGATCGGGAGGTCTTTTTTGGATATCAATATAGGTTTTAGAAGAAAAGGATATAAAATTCAAAATAACTTTGATGGGTAAAGTATTACAACTCTTGGAATCAAACTCCTTTTTTTCAAAATTTAGAAACATAATTTCTGCCCCAGTTTTCTTACTTGGGGATTTTTCTTTTGATTTTTTTTTCTTTTTTTTATTACCTTATGACCGAGCCGTGAGGCGCCTACGTATCCTCTTTGAGGAATCAGGTCGAACGTAGTTCACTAACTCCTTTGTTTTCTTGCGACCTTCAAAAAAATTTTTTTTCATACATTTTTCATTAATGATTCCAAGAGAGGGGTATAAAAAGATAAGTATGGCTCAAAGGGGTAAAGCAAAGGTTAAAAGTGTTTGGACAGAAGAAAGAATTGCCTCCGTCATTTCATTATCCGATAAGCACTAAGTACAAACAAGCAAATAAACAACAAAAGAAATTACACATAATATCTTTTGACTGCATCAGAATTGATAGCCATGTCGACGCATCTTCCTTCAACATCCGTCAGACGTAAAGCGCCATTGGATAATACTCTGGTCACAATATACGGCCCTTGCCAATTCGGGGCGAACTTGCCTTTTGCCTCAATCTGATGTGGGAGGATCCGTTTCAATACTTGTTGCCGTACTTCAAATTTTCTGGGGCGCACCTTCTTATTGTATGCTCTTGCCATTCTCTTTTGATACAACTGGCCATGACATACTGCTGCCAATCTTTTTTCATCCATTAAACTCAGCTGCTCTAGTCGGGTTTTGACCCATTCATCATCGTCAATCCCGGCCTCAGCGATAATTCGAAGGGAAGGAATTTCAACTTCCGCTGGTATTACTGCTTCGGTTCCGTATACCAACAAATAAGGAGTCGCACCTATTGAAGTACGAACAGTAGTGCGGTATCCTAACAACGCAAATGGTAGCTTTTCATGCCATTGTCTGGATCCTTCAATCATTTTCCTCAATATCTTCTTTATATTTTTGTTGGCTGCCTCAACTGCTCCATTCGCCTTGGGCCGATACGGGGTGGAATTACGGTGTGTAATCTTAAACTGTTCACATACTTCTCTCATCAAGTTGCTGTTAAGATTAGCACCATTGTCCGTGATTATTATGTTTGGGATCCCAAATCTACAAATGATATGGGAATGGACGAAATCCACCACTGCCTTCTTGGTTACAGACTTAAAAGTTTTGGCTTCAACCCACTTAGTGAAATAATCGATGGCTACCAGAATGAACCTGTGACCGTTCGAAGCTGCCGGCTCGATAGGCCCAATGACATCCATGCCCCATGCTACAAATGGCCATGGTGCGGACATTGTGTGCAATTCCGTTGGTGGAGAATGAATCAGATCTCCGTGTATCTGACACTGATGGCATTTTCGTACGAAATTGATACAATCATGCTCCATAGTGAGCCAATAATATCCCGCTCGCAGAATCTTCTTTGCCAACACATATCCGCTCATATGGGGCCCACAGACTCCAGCATGTACCTCTGTCATCACTATCGTGGCTTGACCTGCATCAATACATCTCAGCAATCCCAGATCTGGGGTTCTTTTGTACAACATTCCTCCACTGAGGAAAAATCCATTTGCCAGTCGTCGAATGGCTCTCTTTTGATCTCCGGTTGCCTGCTCCGGGTATATTCCCATCCTGAGGTATTCCTTGATATCATAAAACCATGGCTCGCCATCCATTTCTTCTTCTATTATGTTGCAGTAGGCATGCTGATTACGAACCTAAATATACAATGGGTCAACATGGATTTTGTCTGGATGGTGCAACATCGATGCTAAAGTGGCCAAAGCATCGCAACCTCATTGTGAACTCTCGGATGTGTCTGAACTCCACTGATCGAAATCGCTTGCTCAAATCGTGCAAACATTGTCGATATGGTATAAGCTTCAAATCTCGTGTTTCCCATTCACCCTGGATCTGATGTACTAGGAGGTCCGAGTCTCCCAAGACCAAGACGTCCTGAACATCCATGTCTGCAGCCAATCGTAGGCCCAAAATACATGCCTCATATTCAGCCATGTTGTTGGTACAATAGAAACGTAGCTGAGCTGTAACATGATAGTGATGTCCTGTTTCTGAAATAAGTACTGCTCCTACTCCAACTCCTTTTGCATTAGCAGCCCCGTCAAAGAAAAGCTTCTACCCTGGTTCCTCATTCAGTTCTAACTCCTCTATATGTATCACTTCTTCATCTGGAAAATACGTCCTCAAAGGCTCGTATTCTTCATCAATAGGATTCTCAGCCAAGTGATCGGCCAATGCTTGGGCTTTCATGGCCGTCCTCGTCACATAGACAATGTCGAACTCTGTGAGTAATATCTGCCATTTTGCCAATCTTCCTGTGGGCATAGGCTTCTGGAAAATATACTTTAATGGATCCAGACGTGAAATAAGGTATGTAGTATGTGACGACAGATAATGCTTAAACTTCTGTGCTACCCAATTTAGAGCACAACATGTCTTCTCAAGTTGAGTGTACTTATTCTCATAGACTGTAAACTTCTTGCTGAGATAATAGATGGCTTGCTCTTTTCTTCCTGTGATGTCGTGTTGACCCAACACGCAACCAAACGAATGATCCAGAACCGTTAGATAAAGGATTAATGGCCTCCCCGACTCAGGTGGAACCAATACAGGTGGATTGGATAAATAACCTTTGGTCTGGTCAAATGCCTCCTGACATTCTGCCGTCCATTCTATCGCGGCATCTTTCCTCAGCAATCGAAAGATGGGTTCACAAGTTGTTGTGAGCTGAGCGATGAATCTGCTGATATAGTTCAATCTTCCCAACAGACTCATTACTTCTGTTTTGTTCCTTGGTGGCGGCAATTCCTGGATGGATTTGATCTTTGACGGATCCAACTCAATGCCTCGCCGACTGACGATAAATCCTAACAGCTTTCCAGATGGAACACCAAATGCACATTTGGCTGGGTTGAGCTTAATGTCGTACCTTCGAAGTCTTTGGAAAAACTTCCTAAGGTCTGCTACGTGGTCTTCCTGACGCTTGGATTTGATGATCACATCATCTACGTACACTTCGATCTCTTTGTGTATCATATCATGGAACACAGTAGTCATTGCTCTCATGTACGTTGCCCCAGCGTTCTTCAAACCGAATGACATTACCCGATAACAATAAGTCCCCCATGGCGTAATGAAAGCTGTTTTCTCTGCATCTTCTTCATCCATCAAAATCTGATGATACCCAGTGTAGCAATCCACAAAGGAGCCGATTTCTCGCTCGGCGCAATTGTCGATCAAGATATGGATATTAGGCAATGGAAAGTTATCCTTTGGGCTTGCCCTGTTCAGATTACGGTAGTCGACGCATACCCTGATCTTCCCATCTTTCTTTGGTACTGGCACTACATTAGCCAACCAATCAGGATATCGAGAGACCCGAATAACCTTTGCTTGCAGCTGCTTAGTTACTTCTTCTTTAATCTTCACACTCATATCTGTCTTGAACTTCCTCAGTTTCTGCTTGACGGGAAGACATGCCGGGTCAATGGGCAATTTGTGAACCACTAGCTTGGTGCTTAAACCCGGCATGTCGTCATATGACCATGCAAAAATATCTTTAAACTCAATGAGTGCTTTGATTAATTTTCCCTGATGCCAGGCTCAATGTGGATGCTGATTTTGGTTTCTCGGACATTATCCGCATCCCCTAGATTTACAGCCTCGGTGTCATTCAGATTAGGCTTGGGTTTCTCTTCAAATTGGCATAGTTCTCGGTTTATTTCTTCGAAGGCTTTATCCTCATCATATTCAGACTCATAATCGATCTCTTGTATCATTAAATCAGAGTCAGATTGATTTATTAGACTAGGTCGAAGATCCGTCGTGCATGCCATGTCATTAGAACCAGTAAAAAGAGAACTGTTCAGAAAGAGAAAAGAATAAAACAAAATTAAAATGAGACAAGAAAAGAATTTTATTAAAATGCGGGATAACAGGGTTCACACTTTTACAAGATAAAATAAGATTTGGATTACACCCTGAATAATCCGAAAAATAAGAAAGCAAAAATCAAAGCCTACTACCAGGACTCTCCCCGAGTAGGAAGAGGAGTAACCGTCCAATTGTTGGTTTTGGCCTCAGGCCCCATAAACTGTATGTCTGTTCTGCTGGAACCCTCTCCGACTTTTACCATATTGACATCAGTGAACAATCTTTCGAAGCTCTGATTCAGATCCCCGTCAATCCCAATCAATGGCCCGAGAACTTTCGGGACCGGTGACCCCCTAGCGCTTGCTCTAACAAAAGATCTTGAGAGACGTGGCACAGGTTTGGGAAGAAACCAAACTTTCTTCTTCATTTTCCGCGCTCGTTTTACATCTGCCGTAGTCGGTTTGAACCCCAACCCAAAGGTCTCCAAATTCTTGGGCAAGGAAACAGGTTGAACAATTCCCTGAAGTTCAGCTCCCAAGCCTTTTCCTGGCATAAACCCATTACCCAGCATTTCTGAAACCATCATAACCGTTGCGGAAGCTATCCTAGGATGCTGAATGATTTCACCCTCGGGGATCTTGTTTGCCGACACTGCATCAAAAATCTGGTAGACCCAGGGACCTTTGTCATCATTGGTCTCTATGAAGGGTACAATGGCGCCTCCTACGATGCACGCAGTGTCCTCGCCGTGCAACACGACCTCTTGTCTATCCCACTCGAACTTGACCATCTGATGCAAGGTGGATGGCACTGCTTTAGCTGCATGGATCCACGGTCGTCCCAACAGAAAGTTATAAGATACCGTAGCATCTAATACCTGGAATTCCATGGTAAACTGGACTGGACCGATGGTCAACTCAAGTACAATATCCCCCACGGTGGCTGTTCCATTTCCGTCAAATCCTCGGACGCAAATGCTATTCTTTTGGATTCTTCCGTGGTCGATCTTCAATTGGTTCAGGGTGGATAATGGACAAATATTGGCACTTGAGCCGTTATCCACTAATGCCCGAGTAACTGCCGAATCTTCACATTTGACAGTTAGGTAGAGAGCTTTATTATGCTCCGTGCCCTCCACTGGCAGATCATCATCTGAAAATGTTACCCTGTTCACCTCAAAAATTTTGTTGGCAATCGTTTCCAGGTGATTTACAGAAATCTCATTGGGCACATGAGCTTCATTCAGTATCTTCATCAGGGCCCGACGATGTTCATCCGAATGGATTAATAATGATAGCAGTGAGATTTGGGCCGGTGTTTTCTTCAACTGTTCGACCACGGAGTAATCCTGCACTTTCATCTTCTTTAAGAAATCCTCAGCTTCTTCTTCTGACACAGGTTTCTTTATTGCAGCTGGATTGGGTCTTCTCAACTCCGCCGGAGCAAAACACCGTCCTGATCGAGTCAGTCCCTGCGCCTCACAACTATTCTCCTCCACTTGTTGTCCCTTGTACATCACCACTGCCTTCTCATACTTCCAAGGCACAACCTTGCTATCAATCATTGGTGTTTGGACTACTGGTTTTATGATGACCGGTTCCCTGCAGACCCCTTTCACAACAACCACGGGTGCAGATGATGCTCCCGTTATTACCAACTTGGCTGGTTCTGGTTTCCTTGTAGCGGCAGATGGATTCTTCCCCAATATCACCACTGGCTTGACATCTTCCCCCTTCAACTGTACCCCTGCTTCCTCATTGATCGATTTTTCTTTTGGAGTGGCACGGATCATCATCACTGTCTGTGGGGGTTTCTTCGGCTCCCCTCCTTCGTGCACAAGCTCGATCATGTGGGCTTCAGGGTGCTTTGGCAATGGGTTCTGGTTAATGTTGGGTGCCTCCGGTGTCTGTACCTCGATCTTGTTGGTATCAATAAGATCTTGTATTGCATGTTTCAGCCTCCAACATTTCTCGGTATCATGTCCGGGAGCTCCCGAACAATATTCACATCTTACCGAGTGATCCATATTTTGGGGTAAGGGATTTGGTAATCTAGGCTCAACAGGATTTAATAAACCCAACTGCCTCAATTTGTGGAACAAGGCAATATAAGTTTCCCCCAACTCAGTAAAAGTTCTTTGCCTCTGCAATCTTTCATTTCTGGCGGCCGGATTTCCCCTGAAACCCATCCCTGGAGGGTTCCTGTAGGCTCTTGGTGGTGGATAGGTGTTTTGTGGTGGTGGGTATGTGTTATGTGGAGGTGGGTATGTATTGTGGGGAACCGGCGCGCGCCATTGTGGGCGAACCGGAGGTTGGGTGTATGTCTGGGCTTGATGGACGGTGAAATGTTGTTCTTGTGGTTGGTAGTAGGGTTGTGGAGGGTAATTTGGAATGTGTGGGTAGTTTAGACGATGGGGTCTGGGTTGGTAATGAGGGGAAGGACCTCTAGATCTGGACCAATTGTCGGCCTCTAATGTCGTGACCTCCTCTCTCCTTTTCTTCCCTAGCGCACCTCCCGTGCCGCTCTGAATGGCCTGAGTTATTGCCTTAATTGCCGAATAACTCAGGATCTTATTGGACTTAAGTCCCTCTTCTATCATACCTCCCATTTTCACAACTTCATTAAATGATTTGCCAACTGACGTCACCAAGTGACCAAAGTAAGTTGGCTCGAGAGTTTGTAAGAAATAATCCACCATTTCTCCTTCTCTCATTGGGGGATCAACTATGGCTGCCTGTTCTCTCCATCGGAACCCAAATTCCCGGAAGCTCTCTCCGGGTTTCTTCTCGAGCTTTAGCAATGTGAGACGGTCTGGGACTATCTCAAGGTTGTATTGGAAATGTCCTGCGAAAGCCTGTGCCAAATCATCCCAGGTGTACCACCTGCTCGGATCTTGTCTTGTATACCACTCTAACGCCGACCCACTCAAACTATGGCCAAAGTAAGCTATTAATAGCTCATCTTTGCCCCCTGCTCCCCTCATTTTGCTACAAAAACCTCGTAGATGTGCCATAGGATCACCATGCCCTTCGTATAAATCGAACTTGGGCATTTTGAACCCTGCTGGTAATTGAACGTCAGGGAAATGGCATAGATCCTTGTAAGCCACGCTGACCTGGTTACCTAACCCGTGTATGTTCCTGAAGGATTGCTCCAGGATTTTAAATTTCCGCATCACCTCGTCCTGCTCTGGGCTCTTAGCCGGCTTTTCAATCTCCGCCGGGACCTCAAAGTGGGGATTATAGGTATGTGGCTCGGGTGCTTTGAATGTGAGTTCAGGGGGTAGTATTGTGTATCGTGAGCCTGAAACAGTGGCTCACTAGATGATCTGTGCAATGGGGCTGGGGGAGGTGCCACAAAGACGGGAACATTTGGTGGAGGAGGGTTTTGAGTGGGTGGTGGAGCTTGGGAATCATAAGCCTCTCTTCCCTGATAATAGTGATGGCTTGGGAAACTTATTGAAGGACCGGGAGAGGGGTATTCCGGCGTGTGTGTTGGTTGGAGGGTAGGAGTAACGGGTAATTCTTGCCCCTTCTGGGCTCTAGCTAAGGCTATCTGCATTTCATTCATTTCTAGCCTCATTTTTTCCATTTTCTCCAGGGCTTCCTTCAGCATCTGATTGGCCGTTTTTTCTGACTCAACGCTGTTGTCTGACCCAGTCATGCTTTCTGGTATAGGACCTTTTGATCTTGTCTGATAATGGTACGGTGCCAGTACGCTCTAACAACTAACTGATATTGATTGGAAAAACAACAAACTTGTCAGTATTAGAGTCTTAACAGATATTGTAATTGCACGTTAGGGGGATGCAATGCTCCTAGGCAGTTAATCATTTCTAACATGCTTTTGCTCTGACCGCATGCATCATCCCGGCTTATTTTTGCTCTGACAAATATATATTCTTCCTCTTAATTACGGTCGAATCCTATAGAGATTGCCTACGTATCGTGACCCCGCACGAATCAGACCAAGCGTAGTTCGTGCCATAAGACCAAATATTTTTTTTTATTACTCAAAATAATGCTATTACAAGCCATCACAAAAAAAAACAAAAAATACAGACTTTATATATATATATATATATATATATATATATATATTTTTTTTTTTTTTTTGAGAATGTTTGAAGAAAAGGAAAAAAACATATGGGTAGACAACAGACTCGAAAAACAAACAAGTGCAAGATTGAACTAGGGATACATTAAAGCTTTGAATTTTGGTGCCCGCGAGGCATCATTCAGCCTTTCCGCGGGCTTGGGGGCCAGGCTTCTTTGCAAGCTTTTTAGTTCCTCCATGATCTGATGGACATAACCCATGATTGAGGCAAATAGGACATCACGAGGCATCTCTTCACATGTTAGGCACTTTGTGGTGATATAGCGCCCTATATCATTGATCCTACCCCTGATTCTATCCCTCTCTATGCACAACTGTTCTATCCGTTGATTCTTTAGTCCCAATATTCGAGTATTGTCAATGAGCTGCTCTTGGAACCTCTCCATTTGTTCTTCCATCCGGGCTATCGACTCATGGCAGTGTTCTCTATATGTTCTAGCATCCTGGGCTTGTTTGAGGACCCGATTATTGAGAATGGAGTTTATCTCTCTCAATGTCGCAACACTCATTTCGTAGTCCCTTTTTACTTGCCATAGGTGCTCTCTCCGTGATGTTGTAACTGTAGCCCACCTGACCCGCATTCTTGTTATACAAGCCTGGGATCTCTCCAAGTCTTCTCGGCTTTGACTGACTTGATTTCTCAATTCCGCTATCAACCTTTCATCAGAGCGACGTTTCTGTCGGTCGCTATCACTCTTACTGACTTGGCGAATTCGGGCTTTCAGTGCCTGGTTTTCTTTGGCTAATTTGTTCTTCTCACCCTGCTCTGAGGCTACTTGAACGTTGTTTTCAAACATAAGCCTTTCAATTTGTCGCTTCAGCTTCCCGATTTCAACCCGGTAGCCTTCCTCTCTCACTAACCAGCCCCACTGTTCCTGCGAATCATCCGTAAATTGTTGGACGTGAGCTCTTTTGGCAGGCCTCTGACGAATCTGGAACCTTTTCCCGAACCAAACATCGTATTTTGGGTCTACCTCACCCTTAGCCAGCTCTCGAACCATAGTCTTGGGTTCAAGGAATCTACATTCGTGCCACAGCTTTCTAATTTTTCCTTCGGGGAACACGACTCCTGGACTCAACTCAATGGCGTGCTTGCTTAGATCCTCATCAGTGGGAATTACCTGAAATCTTCCTAGTTGGCGCAGTACCCGATGAGGAGCATATGGTTGGATGCTACGAAGTCCCATCAAAAGAACA
Source organism: Nicotiana tabacum (assembly GCF_000715075.1). Lineage (NCBI taxonomy): Eukaryota > Viridiplantae > Streptophyta > Magnoliopsida > Solanales > Solanaceae > Nicotiana > Nicotiana tabacum. Next base: position 20,098 of record NW_027438646.1, on the reverse strand, counting down.
TGACATTCCTCGGCCGCCATGTATATTACCTCAGTATCATTCAACCACCCAAATGCCCATTCAACTTGGTCGGCTGTTGTTGACCTCAATTGTGCAAGCCATGCTTCGACGCCTTCGGGAAATATGACGCCTGTCATTCGTTTCTCAAAGCCGCTAATGCAGTTTCTCTCAGTCAACCCGTGGTTCATGTATCCCACTCGGTGATGGAGGTGTTCTTGCATCCACAGCTGGAGTAACAGATTGCATCCCTGAAAGAACTTGCCTCCTTCTCGGCATATAGTTAAAGCTCGGTAAATTTCGGACAAAATCAAAGGAACCACAGTACTGTCGGTTCTTTTGATTGCAACATCGGCCATCCCTACAAGGCCTATCTCTATTTTTTTATCTTTGCGGGGACAGACCACAACTCCCAGAAATGCTGTGATAAATGCCAAAGTACGTCTTGCTTCCCACTTGATTCTGTTCCCAGTGTGAATTAATCCGAGGTTTGGTTCTTCCAAACCCTGAGGAATTCCGTACCGTTGATACAAGAATTGGAGAGTACAACATCCCTTTGACAAATCATCATTCTGTACCTTCCGACTAATGCTTAGCAAATCCAAGAACGCGTGCGGAGATACTGGTCTTGGTGAAAGTAAATACTGCCCTCTTAGTTTCCCATTCAACCCCGCATATCCGGCGACTTCCTCTAGTGTAGGTGAAAGTTCAAAGTCAGCAAAACGAAACACGTTGCGTGTTGGGTCCCAGAACGGTATTAGAGCCTCGATGATATCTGTCCTTGGCTTGATATTCAACAGATCGACAAAACCTCCCAAAACTCTTTCCACTATCTTTATACTATCCTTCCCCATATCATTCCACCACATGTGGAGTTGCGAAGGGACCTCGCTACACACTGAGAATGGTTTATTTTGACTTGTGCTCATCCTGCACATTTATTATAGTGATTAAAGAAGGAAAAACTTTTATTTGACTTAAAAACTATCTATATTCTAAAGAAATATTTTTTGGATTTTAATTTTTTTTTCTTGAAAAAAAAACTTGAAGGAGAAAGGAAATATTTTTGAACCAATATTCTGAATTTATGAAAGAAATACTACAGAAAAATATTTTTGAATTTTATTTTGAATATCTTTTAAACAAATAATTGGGATTTTGAGATTAAAAGGAAATATATATTTTTTTTTAAAAAAAAAATTTGAGGTCTAAAAGAAAAACTTTCTATAGAAGTGAGTAATGTTAAATATTTTTGGATTTTATTTTTAATATGGTGAGCCGAAACCAAAGAGGTTTGCCTCTGATTTCACATCCGGTGAGAATCATACCCGCGTAGTTCAGGCTATAAACTAACTAATTTTTTTTGAAAACAAACAAATTTTTCCTTTTTCTTTTATATCAAAAAAAACTATTTTCATTTTTCATTTTTTTTTAAAGAAAGTAAATTAAAATAAAAGACTTATTCCTACACACTTTCTGCTTTCTAGGCAAACCAACAATTCTAAAAGTAAAAATATATATGTTTTTTTTAAAAAAAAAAATTCGGCAGCATTTCGACAGTACTTGGACACTGATTTTTTCTAAATTAATCAAATAACTTTCCACTTGCTATTTTTATTTTATTTTATTTTTTACACTCCCGAGACTCAGAAGCCGGTCAACATGCAAGACCGAGCAAATAAATGCATATAAAACAAATAAGATGCATCAGAATGGTCATTTTCATTTTTGGCGCACCTGTCCTAGACAGACCCAACCCCTGTGTTGAGCCTCCAAAGTCAGATGCACGTGATGCAAACAAGCGTTCCTACTAGGGATCCGACATGTGGTTTTGTTATACTAGGTTCAGAACCTGGGTGTTTGTTCTAGACCTGGCTTACCCGAGCGGACAACTCGAGCCGAGGGGGGTAGCGTACCGGGAATACAGAAGCTTCACCGGCTTAGCAACTTGTCCGAACCTCGTTCTAAATTGGGATTTTACACTATACAGAAAAGAAGTCGTACGAAGTACACCCTTCTTCATGATTTAGAAGACTCAGAGAGGAGATGGGTTTCGGCACAGTTTATACACAGTTCATGTAATATCAAAGCGGTAAAAGCAGCATTTAGCACATTAGGCTCAAACATGTAAAAATCAGATAAAACCAAATATAACAATTTATATGAGCTCGAATTTCTAACCCTGAACCAGAGATTCTGGGTTAAGTCCCCAGCAGAGTCGCCAGAGCTGTCACACCTCCTTTTTCCGGCACCGCGAGGTACGTAGGGAGTTTTTTCCAATTAAAGGACAGTCGAAACGGGATTGGTTTAATTATTTCAGAGTCGCCACTTGGGAGATTTAGGGTGTCCCAAGTCACCAATTTTAATCCCGAATCGAGGAAAAGAATGACTCTATATTACAGTCTGCGTACCAGAAATCCGGATAAGGAATTCTGTTAACCCGGGAGAAGGTGTTAGGCATTCCCGAGTTCCGTGGTTCTAGCACGGTCGCTCAACTGTTATATTCGGCTTATTTATCTGATTTTTAATACAATTATGAACCATGTGCAAATTTTATCTTTTACCGCTTTATTATTATAATTATTATTTTCTAGGAATGTGAACATCGCTTAAAACATATCTTTGGATTGTGTCACATGAAATGCACCCACAATACGAAACATATTTTATTTGATGTTTTAGGATTTAGATTTGGGTCGCATGAAATACGCATCCGAGTTTAAGAAGGTAAAATTAATTAAATCGCGCCTAAAGAGTCTAGCGCGTCATTATCTTTGGGGAAGGAAGTGAAATTCACTAAACAATCCATCCCAAATTCTAAGTAATTTTTTTTTAATAATAAATGAATAAATGAGATTGGAGAATCCTGTAAATTTGTATTATTTACATCTATTTATTTTTAGCGAAATCCTTTAAGAATATCCTTTAATGACTACCTTTTTATTATTACTAAGTTTTTTATAAATATAAAATCAATATCTACATTCTTGTGACATATTAAATAGAAGAGAAAAATAAATATTAACAGAAAGTAATAAAATTATAATCATAAATACAACATGGAATTATCGAAAAGTAAAAAAATAAAAAAAAACTAATTATCCCATAGTTGGATTAAAATTCAAATTGTTAGTAAGACTATCTATTTATTTTTAGCGAAATCCTTTAAGAATATCCTTTAATGACTACCTTTTTATTATTACTAATTTTTTTTTTATAAATATAAAATCAATATCTACATTTTTGAAAATGACATATTAAATAGAAGAGAAAAAACAAATATTAACAGAAAGTAATAAAATTATAATCATAAATACAACATGGAAAAAAGTAAAAAAAATAAAAATAAAAAAAAAATTAATTATCCCATAGTTGGATTAAAATTCAAATTGTTAGTAAGACTTAAGCTTATTGAAACTAATTATTTACAAATACTGAAAATTGAAAGAAATAAAAATAAAAACTTGAGTACTAAATCATATTTCTAAAAATTTAAACAATTTAACATTAACTAACTTTGTTTTAATTCATCATGTCCTAATACTTGTTCGCAGACTAATTCATGTTATAACTGAAATTGACTACATGATTCGGATTAACTTATCGTTGACGAAAAACCTTATGAATAAGGAACTTAGTTAATTTTTGCCAAACTGATTCAATAACGCCATTTTTACGTTATTTCTTCTATTTTTTTATTAAACAGTTTTAATTAATAATCAGGCTTAAATATATTTTCTAATAATCTGGTAAAGGCGTTATTTAATATGTCGCTATAATATGCCTAGTTATGCCGATGACAGTGATTTACAGAATAATAATACATGAATAACCTAAATACAATACAAAAATTAAATTAAACTAAATTAAAAATTTAACACTCCATTCTTCATTTCAGCTTACAAAACGCCAAAATTACAGTTGTGTACCTGATATTGTCAATATAAGAAGAAGAAAGTCAGCAACGTAATACGTAACACAGCAACAGCAACAATAACCAGCAATAACCAGTCAACGAAAATCCCAGTGACAGCTTTGAAAAATTCAAAATAAAATCCAGGAATGCCGAAAATAATGGACAGAAACCAAGGGAAATTTTCAGATTTTTGAAAGGCTAGTTAATCTTCAACCCTTAATTTCTACACCTGTATACCAGAATATTTATCAGGTGTGTACTACTTTCTCTTCTAATTTTCAACTTTTTTTTCTTTGTATGTTTTTCTTTTCTTGAGAGTTTCAATGTTTTTTTTTCGGAATAAATGTTCAGCTTTTTTTTTCAATCTCTTTTTTTTTTCTGTCTGTATTTCTTCCCCCTTCTATCATTTTTCAGACCTCTATATATAATCCCCACCCTTTAATCAATTAAAATCAATCCCTTTCTCTACCAAACCCATTATCTTCCCACTCATCCCCATTACATTAAATAAACATATCACACCACCCCATTTCATTTTGTCCCCCATGCTTCTTTTAAAATAATGCAAGATTCCCCTTTAAATTAAATCTTGTCCCCCCTTTATATTAAATAATAATATCACAAACCACCCCATTTCATTTTGTCCCCCATGCTTCAAATAAACAATTACAAAATGTACAATTCCTAAACTACCCCTTCCGACCTTACTGAAATTATCAAACTACCCCTGAACGTATTACAAATTTACCAAACTACCCATCAGCTATAACACATCAATTAATCAAACTTAACCAAAATATAGACAATATGATCAATTTCCAACAATGTTCAAACAACAATATGAACACGAATGAACATCATAACAATAATATCACATGAACATGATTTTAACAACATTTCAACAACAAATCACATGAACACAAATTGAACAACAAAGAACAATTAAAATTTGATTGAACAATATTTTAGCAACAAAAAATCCCATTTTCGGATTCAACACCAACAACAAACAAAGTATGAAGATTTCTAAATTCAATCATATTGAACTTAAAATCAACTCTAACAACATTACAACAAACAATTCTTATATTAAACTTTAAACAAGATTATGAGAACAATTCAAACAATAATCATAAATGGTAAACAAGAAATCAAACTATACAAAATTCGGATTCAAGAACAATCAAACAAAGTATGAACATGGATGAACTATTTTAAACAACAAACATGACGGATTAAACGATTAAAACAATATATTCCTTTAATACAACTAAATTCTTTAAACAAATAACAAGATTGACGAAGAAACAATTATGAACTTAAACTTGAACTTAACAATATTAACAATTTCTAACAATACATAAACGCATGAAACAAATTGAAGAAATAGTTGATTAAATTTTAATTTGAATCTAACAAACATCAAACTAACAAATACTTACTTAAACAATAATACAAACATGAAATAAACATGAAAGCAACTAATTAAACTTCTATTTTTAAATCTGAAAATTAATTTAACGAAACATATGAATAAACTAAAATTATTTCAACTACGGACAAACAAAACAAACATTGAATCATTTATCGATTTTGAATCCGAAAAACAACGAACAACAAAAAATATGGGCGAATTTTGAAAACATAAACCAACTAACCGATTCGAAACAACGACGAATAAACGAAGAAGATGGAGAGGAAGGAGCAGCAGTCCGCAGATGGCCATGGCAGCATCAAAGCTTGCTCGTCCATGGCGGAAACGTGAGCAGCAGCAGTTGCTGCGTGATCTTGGCCGCGACGGAGACGAAGAAGAACAACGCAGCAACAACAAATGGAGCAGCAGCTACGACAACCATTGATTCAATGTTTGTTCCTGAAGAAGCTGGACGCGGAGCTGCTCACGTTGATTCAAATGGAGAAAGCTGCCGTGAAACAGCAACGTTGGGGAACTGGACGCGGCGAGAAACAATAACAAGCCGGAACGCAGCAGCAGTGGTGGAAACGGGCAGCAGTGGCTCGATGAGGAAGCAGCTGCGGCGAGCAAAAGGAGTTGAAGAAGAAGCCGCGATAGTAGCGGCGTGGCGCAGGCAGGTTGTTTGTTCGCCGTTGGTGCTCGCGACTGTGGTCGGAGCTCGTGACTATGGTCGCGCTGGCTGGGGTTCGATGACGAGGAACGCAGCCATGGCTGCTAGAGAAACAGTGGTCGTCCATGGATGTCGAACTCAAGCTTGAGCTCGACGAAGAAGATAAAAGCAAACGCGGGCAGCCATGGCGCAAAAACAAAAACGACAATGGTGAAGCTTGAAGGCAGCCATGGTTATGTGGTGAAGGGGTGGTTGTAGTGGAGATGGTGAAGTAGCCATTGATGGAGCTTTGCTTAAGGAATAAGAAGAAGAAGAAAGATAGAAAGGAGGGGGGGGGGCGGGTGAGTTAGGCATTTCTTAGGGTTTTCTAAATTTTTTTTTTTATTTTTGTTTTTCTTTGTTTTTTTTTTGAAATGCAAGATAATAGGGTGTTGGGTTATGGACCGGGTTGACCCAGTTCGAAATGGACTGGGTCGTAGGGAAGATTGGACCATTTTTTGGGCCTGTGGCTTGAAATTGAAGAAAAGGCCCAATTCCGACTTTCTTTATATTTTCGCTCTTTTTTCTTCTTTTATTTATCTAAAACTAAATTATAAAAATACTTAAACTATTATTAAGAACTAAATTAAGTTATAAAAGCGCAAATTAACTCCCAATAACAATTAACGCACAATTAAGTATTAATTAAGCATAAAATTGTATATTTGGACATTAAATGCTAAAAATGCAAACGATGACTATTTTTGTAATTTTTTTTATTTTTGTAAAACAAATTTAATTATTATCAATTATAGAATTAAATCCTACATGCAAAATGCGACATATTTTTGTATTTTTTATTAATTTAGCAAATAAACACGCACAGACAACTACAAATAATTATTCAAAATATCACAAAATTGCACACCAAAGAAAAATCATTTTATTTTTGAATTTTTGGGAGTAATTCTCATTTTGGCAAAAATCACGTGCTTACAGTACATAACCTGAATTACATGAGAAGAACTACCTTGTTTACGATCTTGAGTTAGCTGCCATTGTTCACGCCCTAAAGATTTAATGCCATTATTTATATGGGGTTCCATGTAAGATTTATACTGACCATTGGAGCTTGCAACACTTGTTCAAGCAAAAGGATCTAAATTTGACCCAGAAGAGGTGGCTAGAGTTGCTGAAGGACTATGACATCACTATTTTGTATCACCCGGGCAAGGCAAATGTGGTGGGACTACGGATGCTTCTGTGTAATTATTTTGGGACTACGGATGTGGGATTCCGGTAGCTCCCCCTTGTCTGTTTATTTTGGGACTATGGATGTAGGATTCCGGTAGCTCCCCCTGCACAGTTATATGAAATCATCATGTAGCCCACCCCTTTTTTCTTCGTTCCCCTCTTGTCTTCGTTTTTCTTTTTCTTTCCATGTCAGCCTTTGCACTACAAAATTTCTCTACTATTGTTATTCTCTTTCAATTCTTTTCCGGATTCCAATGGATAACTAAGGATTTGAAAAATAAAAGTCACCATTACAGGTGGTTCGAAGATTCGATTTCGAAATTGAGTTTTCCGATTTGTTAGTTGTTTGGAATGGGTGTTGTCCCAATTGATTGGAATCATCAAGATGAGTTCAAAACTTAAATTTCAAATGATTTGGAGTAGATTTAGGCTATATTTGAGTTAAATTTCACAGGATGCCCAAGGAAGAAGAACACGTGAAGCTCCATTGATAGGATCCATTTGTATAATAATGTATAATATTGTATAAATAGTGTATAATAGTGCATAAACACCACTTATACACTAATTATACAAGGTTGACATATTATTTATAAGTATTTGGTGAATTGCTTTCATTTTCTTCTTTTTCTTCTTTTCGTTCTCTTCTTCTTCTCATTCTTCTTATACACCTATATACATAGTGTATCAAGAATATTTTTACTCTGTGATTATATATCTTTATACAGTTTTATACAATTATATACATAATGTACCTCTTTGTATAAAAGTGTATAACATTGTATAAAAGTGTATAAGCATCTCTAACGAAATTTTTGTACGATTTTCACTTGCAATTCTTGTATAAAACTAGTCCAAATCTCCAGCAAATAACTTCAAACTTTGTATACAACCTACTTAGACCATATCTAATAAGTTCAAACAATACCCACTCTAAATTTCTCACAAAAGCATAAACAAAATTTAACAAGATTAACATTAAGGAGATGAGATTTTAGGTTTCTCGCGTATGTTTTTACGTTTTGTAGTTGTGATAGGTATGCATAAACTTGAAGATATACAAAGTAAAAAAAAACAACAACTCATAAAGTACTGGTTATGGAAGAAGGCACGAATGATTGGGTATGGAAGAAGGCACAAATGAGTGTTGACTGAATGGGGAACTGATTTTTGTTTTCAGTTTTGATTGCATATGATTCTTTTTTATTAATTAAATTAAATATTTATGGGTGAAAAATGAGGAGCGAGCTACAATAGGGATAGATAGGAATAAATGATGTTGTTATAATTAGAGGAAATGGGAAAAGAAGGGATCTTATTGATATTTGGCTACATATTTGTAAACTTGTAACTGAGCTAAAATAGTGCAATGTCAACTTATGGAGTGCATTATTCTATAATTTTGTCTCTTATCAATCAATTTAAAAAAAATAAAAAGACTTAAAAATTATTTTAAAAAATTGAAAGTTTTGATTATTAAAAATTATTTTGTAACTTTCTGTGATACCAAATAAAATGGTATTTTTATCTAACTATGCTATATTAGAAACTTATTTACCTATATTCTAGATGTTTTGCAGTTTTTAATAAGTATCTAGTTTTTTTAAAAAAAATTATATATTGCTTATTAAAATGTGTTCGCCCTATAATTAGTGCCTTCAATTAAGGGGTTCAATTACATCCTTTCCTTTTTTTCCTCTCCTCTTCTCTCTTTTTTTTTTACATCAAAATCCCTTAACCTACGCCCATAATCTCCATCTTCTCTCTTCCCACCATTTCCGACAGCTTTATATTATTAAAAAATATTCAAAAATTATATGATAATTGTATTCATAATTGTATTTGAATTGTATCGGATACATCAATACCTAAAACATATATCATACTTGTATCACGATTTTATCTAACTTCTATCCGGTACTTTAATACCCAAAATAATACCTGATATAATACTAATAAATTAATATACAATTATCATATTTATGATACAAACTGTAAAATTTATTATGAACTCACAACTGCACGTAACAATATACAACGAATATACAAGTATCATACATTTATAATACAATTCCTGCAACAATTGTGATACATATACAATTATAATACAATCGTAATACATTTCTGAAAATTTGTGATACAATTATGATCTTCATCTTCTTCAAGTTTTAATCACATTTCTACACTAAAAATTTAATATAATCCTATTCTAACTGTATTAATATTGTATCGAGTATTATTTTGGGTATTGACGTATCATATACAAGTCAAATACAATAAAGATTTTAGAAGAAAGAAAATAAGATTAAAAATTTACCCACAACTTGATTCTAGAGCAGCATTTCGGATTTCGTCTGCATTGTATCAAAAAGAAAATAGAGATTTTGTGTGATTAATAAGAATGAGAGGAATTAAATTTCAAAAGCCCTGGAAGAAGAAAAGAATATGCAATTTTGGGGGGATAACGGTGGGTAAGCGAGTTTTTTGGTAAGTAAGATTTTGGATAACAATGGGTAAGCAAAATTTCTTGTTGTGCGTAAGAACAATTTTGGGTAATTGTTAAGAAAGAGAGAAGATATTTTTGTAATCTTTTGGAAAGGAAAAAAATCTTAAATATAGGGGAGATTATTAGAAATGGAGGTTGAGTGTCATGTAACTACTAATAGGCTAGATTTAAGGGATCTTGAATTTTTTTTTAATAGTTTTGTATATAACTAGTAAATATAGATATATAAAGTAATTAATAAGGAACCTAAATAAATGTGGTAAATAGGCTTTTATTACAGTATAGCTAGGTAAAAATCCCAAATAAAATAAAATTGAGAAAAATAGTTTGATAAAAGTAAAGTTAGAATTTAATTGCATCCTTCTACTGTTGATGGGTTTGTAATTGGGCCTTGTAGTTATTGGGCTTGAAACTTCAGAACCCGAATACTGTCTCAGGCCCAAATAAAATACCCAGTATGGTCGAACTTCTAAACCCGTTAACCAGGTGAAGAGCTTCTTCTTCGTTGAGAAACCCTCCCCTTCTTCCACCTCAATTTCACCAATTTTTCCAACTCTCAACATTCATTCTTCCAATTGAAAAATCATTAAAAATGCCTTCTGAAGACTCAAAGCCAGTGAAAAAAGAGGAATTTGATGATGAAGAAAGCATTGGTTCTCTCTTAAACAACAAAAAGAAACCTAACAACAATGCAGCTTCAAAATCTCAGCCTCCCAAAAGTTCTAAGGTGAAGAAAGAAGAAAAAGATGATGACTTTGAAGAACCCATTTCCAAAAAGACCCCTAAAAACCTCAAGCCCAAAAAAGAAGAAGAATCCTCATCCATGTCCAAGAAAAGCTCCAGTAAAACTGATAAAGTTAGTTTCTGTATGCACTTTTTATTGTGTTTGTTCTCTTTTCTGTTTAAGTTGTCACTCCCCTGTATCAATTTATGTGATGTTGTTTGACTTGTCACAGAGTATAAGAACAAAAGAAAGATTTTCGAAACTTGTGGTTTAATGTGAGTTTTTATTGATAATAACTACAAGTTGTAGACATTCGTGTGGTTATAAGTCATCTCATTAAGGTTAAAATGAGGAGATTACAGTTAGATTATTCCTAAATATAGAAATGTGTCATTTGTTTGGACCAGCTAAAAAGAAAAGAGTACCACCTAAAACGAGGCAGAGGGAGTTTTTAGGGAAATGTCATTGTATAGCCGCTCTCAAAATAATAGCCGAAAAATGTTTGCTTTTTGTATATATATATATATATATTATATATATATGCATTTATGTATGTTATATACAAAAAATAAACAAATTTTGTACACTTTTGCAGCTACCGGATGTAAATAGTTTTGGTCGCGGGCTAAAAGTGGTCTTTGCCCTATTTATTTTATGGTTTTAATGTGCAGAAAGTTGTGAAGAAAGAGGAGGTGGAGGATAAGAAGAAAGGAACAAAAAATGCTGACAGTAATGTGAAGAAAAGGGAAAAGAAAGTTTATGATTTGCCTGGTCAGAAAAGAGATCCTCCTGAGGAAGTATGTTTCTTTAACTTATAGTTGTGAGTGCATTGGGTAAGAACATTTTTTTCTGGTTTTCAAATTGATGTATGGTTATATTTTGGATTTTTCAGAGAGACCCGATAAGGATTTTCTATGAATCCTTGTACCAGCAAGTGCCCAACAGTGAGCTAGCAGCTATCTGGTATACAACTTTCCATTCTAACTTTTTTGGATAAGTTTTTCATCTGAAGTTTTATTGCATTGTGTATTATCGGGTACGAAGCTGTCTATATCTTCTTTTAGTTACTGAATGTGTGAAAAAGACCAACATTGCATGTTATGATGCCCTAAAGGCCTGTAACAAAGTATATGGCATTTACCTGGTTGATACTTCTGCATTAGCATTTAGCTCATTTGTTCAATTCATACACTGATTATGGTTTAGAGTAGGAGGATCTGGAATATGGTCGTCGTCCAATGATTAACTATTCTTTGTCTAAATTGGGGTGATAAACAGTGGTTAGAACTGTTCATTACCAGGCAAAAACAAGAGTAGGGGTAAGAAAATTCTGTTATTTGCTTGAATATTCCTCCCGAGTCCCAATGGTTTATAAGGATGCAGCTTGGATGAATGCATGATTAATATCTTTGCTATACCATACAACGGATGGTAGAAACTGGGGAGGTGTGCTTGAGTGGTCACGTGTATGAAAGTGTAAGTAGGCTGGAAGCAACCAAGGAGAACATTTGAAATAAGCAGAACTATGTCAAAAGAATAGCCCTCACACTTATGACACTTATGAGTCGCCTTTTTATTGTTAGTTTTTTGTTTCTTAAACAAAGAAATTGGCTTGATATGAGTTGTGGGTTACTGGTGGAGACGCTTGGTGATGTTTCTAATTGACTTAGTATCCATTGGACAAGGAATATGCATTTCCACTTGGCCATTTTGGCTAGTGTAATACAATAACAAATTTGGCCACATTACTTATCTATAAGGCTGAGCTCGTTTCTGATGGGTCTAATTCTCACCTTTAGTGTGGACACTCAGAACTCATCTTTCAAGTACTGATTTGAACATAGAAAAGAAAAAGAAACCAAGTATAATTAAGATGTGGAATAAAAACTTGTATGAGGATTTCATCTACAGTAAGAAAATGGATAGTTTCAACTTGTTGACTCTAGATGATGAGCTCAATATGGTGTAGTCATGGTTGTTGGTAGTAGTTATAATGCAAACAATTATGTCCATCCTGTAAATTGAAGCATCGAACTTAAGAAATGCTTTCGCTGGAAGTTTGTTGGTTAATGTTCACGATTTTGTTATGTCCAAGTTGTATGGCTTCTGCATGCATAAATGATATTAAGGAAGATAGATAGCATTTGTTTCTTCATTTCACAAATCGATGATATGAAGTCATGTGACTTTAGTTGTTGCATCTGTCAAGATTTTGCTGTTCTATATGGTTGCAATTATTTACTTCTATGACACATCCCCAAATTTTAAGGTTTACTTATGTATGTTTTGTTGAAAAACATGCTAAATCACTATATAGGCCATTGTCCGGTTACCATTTTGAGTTTCTCGCCTGAATTTCTCGAGTCCACTGTGGTATGATGCTTTGCCGTTGCTCATCTATGTCCTGATACGAAATGTCACCATTCCTTTCTGTCTCCCCAACCACCCCGATCCTTAAAAAAAGCTTTCCAGGTAACATAAATTAAACTAATGTTTTTTTTCCTGTTGATCCCAGTCTCTAAATGTTGTGAGAAAATAGAACCAGACAAGCAACATCTATCCATGAGTAGTTCCTCAACAATTTCTTTTGACCATTGGTGATACCATAAGATGATTTTGTTGAATCTCATTCCTCAAAATGTGTACTTGCAACTATTAACAATCAAAGTCAAACTCATCAACCATGCATTGCTGTTTGATTTAAGTAATGATATATTTTTAATGATGTTTTTGCAGGATGATGGAGTCTGGTTTGCTCCCAAAAGACTTGGCAAAGAAAGTTTTGGAGAAGAAACAAAAGAAGGCTCAACAACAAAAGCTTGGTTCGTCTATGAAAACTGTTGTGACTGTGAAAAAGAACACAGAATCTATTACTGTTACGAAAAAGACATCGTCAACCCCTCTATCAACACAGACAAAGAAAACACCAGATTCTGGAGCTAAATCGAAGCAGCAGTCAAAGAAGCGGAAGAAGGATGATTCTTCTGAAGATGAAGACTCAGATGATGACTTTGTTTCCTCTCTGAAAAGTGCTAAAAAACAGAGAGCAGCTTGATTTCTTGTATTATTGACTAATGACATGTTATTTCTGATTATAGAAGAGAAATTACCAACTAGGCACCATCATATAGCAGAGTTTGCTATGCTAAATCTTTGTAAAACATTTCATTTGCTGAGATGTGATTCTCTGTTACATGCTTCTCAATTTCCAGCTACTTGTATGATCTATTTCAGATGTGAGATTTGGAGAAAACCATTCCAAAATCGTTGATCTATTTAACCATTTGTTCTTTCTTTTCCCCAGTTTTTTCAGGCTCTACTTAGATTTGGTTACAGCTATAATTATATTAGCTTCCTATTTAATTTTAGTGATTGCAAAAATAACCTTAAATCTTCATTAGTATCATTTGGGCAAGCACTTTAAGGGCCCGTTTGGCCACAATTTTTTTTTCTGCACCTTTTTTCCAGGAAATTTTTTATTTTTTCCGGAATCAATGTTTGATCATGAAAATTTCAAATTTCACTTGAAGTAGAATTTCGGAATTTTTCGAAAATTCTAAAAATTCTAAAAAATTGTTTTCAAAATTTACTTCAAATCACTCACAAGAATTTAAAAATAGCCCCAAATTGTATTTACGTGTTAACACAATTTTTCTCTCAAATACTACTTTCACTTTTTCCTGAAATTTTACAATTTTTATGTCCAAACGCCTACATAGTTGTGACCTTTTCAATTGAGATTTGGCCCCACCGGCCACCCCTCAGGAATCAATCTATATTTTATCAATCCTTTTCGTCTTTGGAATCTATGTATAGTTTCAAACGGATACAAAAGTTCTATATTTATTTATTAATCATATAAGCAATTCTAATTTGTTTAGGATTGAAACACAATTATTGTTGTTATATTTGGACAGATATTATAAAGAAATTTTTATTCCTATACACTAAACTTTATTATCCTTAATGTTCATGTTTAGCTAATTACCCAGTATAAACAAATTTTGTTTACAAAATATATACAATCCACCTTAAAAGACTTCTAAATTTATTATTTGTACCTTCAATCAAGTGATTTAGTTACACCCTTTTTTTTTTTTTTCTCCTCGATCTCCTCTTTCTCTCGGGATCTTCCATTATTTTAAACTATTTCACTGATAAAATACTCACATTATTTTCGACGATGATGGGATTTTCTTAAGCGCAGCTTGAATCACCAAAGTGAAAAAACTTCATTTCCTTAAGCGCGGCTTCCTAGATTATCACAAAATGGGATTTTTTCACAATAAGTATTCTCACTAATGATATTTCTCGCATGATTTGCTGCCTCCGTTTATCACAAATTCTGTTCTTTGGACTTTTTCTTTTCTTCTTCTTTCATTGTGATGAATCGATTTAACCTTGACTGGGCTTTCTCTTCATTACGCGCCATGGCTGGTTTTGTGAATTGCGAATAACTGAAATCCTATAAATTTTGCAGTTAGGAATTTGGGGGGAAATCTCAAGTAAATTGAGATGCTAACTTCATTGTTTCACTCTATTCCATCGACGGAATAGAGAATTCATACAACTTTCATACATTATTTCGACACCGTTAAATACAGTTACAATATCATACAACTTAAATACAAATTTTATACAATAAGTCTTTTGTATTTTTTGTATCTAATTTACACATAGTAAAAATAAATTTCATACAACTAATTATATATTATATAACTTATCTACAACTTATCTACACTTTCGTACATTATTTCTATCAAATTATATACAACTACAATATCACACCACTTAAATACAATTTTTATACAATGTGTTTTGTATATTTTGTAACTGATTTATACATAATAAAAACAAATTTCATACAACTAATTACTATATATTATACAACTTATCTACAATTTACATACATTATTTCTGCTTAGTTATATACAACTACAATATCATACAACTTAAATATAATTTTTATACAATATTGTTCAACTTTCATACAATAGTTAAATAATATATATATATATAAACAACAAAATATAATTTACAAAATATAATTTTTCTACAATTTTACTACGATTACGTAAATATACTTCTGCAAGTTTCGATATGAAATTAAGCCAAAAACAAGTTTAAGCTTCACCAAAACACCCTCAAAATTGAGATATAAACTCCAAACCATATTTCTAATTGTTTGCAACAACATCCAATCCAAACAAATAATAGTTTTTAAAAGCCCAAATTCGAATTCAAAAACTTCAAAAAATTTTAATGGCTGTCAAAGGTGGAATTGCTGCCCTCTTTTCCTTTGCTTTACATTACTGAAATTAGGGATTGAGAGATAAAGAGAGACGTAGAAAGAATTCCAAATTCTTTGCAACAACACCCAATTCAAACAAATAATATTTTTTGAAAACTCAAATTCGAATTTAAAGCTTCAAAGCCTTTTAATGGTTGTCAATGGTGGAATTGTTGCTCTCTTGTCAACGGGATTGAGATATAGAGAGACGTAGAGAGAGAAAGAGCGCAGGAGAGAGGGAGCACATGAGGGAGAGAGAATAAGGATGAAAAATAATTGATTCGTAATATAAAGGAATACTCATTTAATTTCTAAAGTGTATATAATTGTTAAATTTGTATATAGAAGGTAATTAAATTGAAACTTGAGTAGGGAGGGTAATAAAGTTTTCAATAGTGTATAGGTATGCAAAATCCCTATTATAAATTGGACTCGGGCCCAATCACCAACTATATAGCGACCACAAGAGAAGCCCAGCCTTCTTCTAATTAACTAATTAACGGGTCATATTATATGGGCCTATTAGGTCTTCCTACATTCTCAATCCTAATTAAATCACAGGTGCTTCAGCCCTTCTTTATTTACTGTTCCTAAATTCACTACTCTTTTTTCTCTTCCTCAAATTTTGAGAAGAAAATTCAACAAAAAAAAAATTAATTTTTTTTCTTCAGAAGAATTATGACTTTTTGATGAATTCTGATCAACAGCCTAAACATTACTAATGGTTGATAATCAGGAATTACCAGAAGCAGCACAATGTATGATCACAGAAAAAGAAAGAGAAGTTGCAGAAATTCTGTTAAACTTACCGGAGCTTATAGCAAAATTAAGTCTTTATGGTAAAGAACAACTTCTTCCTTGGGGCTGGAAAAAACGAAGATCCGCCGTTAATTATCCTTTAACTCCATTACCGTCCCCAGAACTTCAACAATCACCACCGGCAGCTGACTTCTATCCGTCTCCGTCTCCGTCTCCGTCTCCGTCACCGTCAACGTCACCATCATCCTCGTCACCTCCAGAACCGCAGAGATTCAAGCCTAGAGTTGCCAACACTAAGGTTAACGCCGTTAAACTCAACTTACTTCTCCATGCTAGCTTAGTTGATGGCCATGCTAATAATGCTCTTGTGGAATTATTTTATGTCCAACTAAAATTAGGAAAAAAGGTCTAAATTTACTCTTTTACCCTACTAAATTTGTTAATTTTATTTTCTGTTACTCTTAGCAAATTGTTTCATATGTATCATTGCCTTTCACGAAATTCCAACGTGAATTAGATGAATTCCACATGTTAAAATACTTTGAAAAAATTAAAATTCCAGATTTATCATTCTTTTCATCCGTTATACTTTATGTTGGAGCTCCGTAAAGGTCAGGGGCAAATAAATTTGCTAATGAAGGATATGAATAACCTCAAAATACAAAAGAAAGTAAAATTTTAAATATTATTTCTTGTAGTAAGGATTTTCCCTTAAACTAATCACTTTGTATATCCAACAACTCAATAGAATAGTTTTGGCGGTGGTTAAATTCCTCCATAGACATGGGGAGGTATATTTCCTACTTTTTCGGTGTCCGAATTTGAGGTTTATACTTAGTGCCCGTTTGGATTGACTTATTTTAAGAGCTTTTAAGCCAAAATAATTTTTAAGTCATTTTATAGTGTTTGAATAGAATGCTTTTAAGCTAAAATGACAAAAACAAACCAAAAGCCAAAAGCTAGAATTCCTAACTTATGGCTTAAAAGCTATTTTAACTTAAAAGTCATTTAAAATAAGCCCATCCAAACAGACTCTTAGTATCTTTTTTCTACTACGAGTTAATTCTCGGATATTTATATTTATTTACTGGATGATTAGTCTTTTTATCTGACTTGATTAGTTTGTGTTATTTTATGTAGGAGCAGTTGCTGCAGCAAATTAATGAGTTAACACAGCGGAAAAAGGTTTATCAACAGGTTGCGGTTAATTTTCCTATTCTCAATTTATGCTTTCTTTCTATATTGCTTTCAATTTTCTTATATTTGATGCAACAGCTCAATATTATACTACACCTATTTGTTAAGTATTATATTAATATATTCATATCAATATTGAAACAGGAGTTGCTCAAGGTCCAGAGTCACCTAGAGAGGCAAATACAATTCAATACCACCTTGAAACAGTTAAATGGGGCAACAACTTTGGCATATAGAGATTAGTTTTCTCTTCTAATCATCAGAGTATTACATATACTTAATATATTTCTCTAACTTATTATCATTGTAATCCCGAGATTGTGTTGATTTGATATATGAAACAGGCAATATAAAGCATTTGTCTTAATTAGCGATAAACTATTCTGCATATATAAGTTAGTTTGGACATAGAGGCGGAGCCACTAGCCAGGATTTGAAGCTTGCGGATTCAGAATTGTAATCCTTTTAAGTTACTGAGTTCTAAATTAATAATTTGTGTATATTTAATGAATTTCTTAAAAAAAATATACAGAATTGGAACAAAACTACTGGGTTCGACAGGACCCGTATCTCACACTCTAGCTCCGCCCCTTGGACTAGTCATAATTTTGATGCAGTGATGATCAATATTCCAAGTTCTAAAGTTATTTACGGTGTATTTGATGTTGCAGTGCATGGCTAATTCAAGGAATTAATTTGTGTCAATTATCCAAGGATTGATGTATATTGATTCATTGAAAGCTCTCAATCGGCCTCATGTATATTTATACTAATGCCTAAAGAACAAGCGAGTTGAATGTATTTACACTAACTAATTAAATTCTTGAATTTATACTGTAGCTTTATCCAAAAAGAGAAGCTTTTTTAAAGTATGTTATTGACAAAAATGAAGATTTTTTATAGTCATTTTTGTTTTGCGAACAAATAAAGCTCAACAAAGAAGTTCTTCACGATTACAAATATAACACGAGTTGTCAAAACAATGCTCATCAATTTACCACAATCTTACTATGTATCTTAGTGTTGTTAGCCGGTTTGGTATCGTTATACTTTATGAAATTCACAGATGTAAAAGATGTACACTATTACGTATCCTCTACAAAAATAAAATACGAGTAGAAATTATCTACGTTTTGATTAAAATAAAAGGGGAAAGGAGAATGTGAACTCCATATGCTTATAAATATAAACTGTCTTTCCCTTCTAGTCTCAATTTCTTCTAATTCTAGCTCTAGCTTTTGATCCAGAAATATGCCATATAACATAACAATTTCCTTGTTCAATATGATATGCTACAATTCCTATTTCTTTCCAGCAAAAGGAATTACCATTTCAATCCATTCAATCTTTTCCTTACTAACTCCATTGCTTCTCAACTTTCTCCTATGGAAGTACCAAAGCTAGTTATGGCACATATATTGATTTGGGGTGTGTTTCAAATGGTGTACGACGTCGTCTTAGGAGCAATAATGCCTATGTTGTTGTTCATCATACTATGTTATTGTTTGGCTCATTGTCCGTGGCATCTTTGGCATCTCTTTTTCTACCAGACTCAGCTAGCTAGCCTTTTTTGTATTTCCTCTATGTCATGTTTGCAATTGGTAGATTACCACATTTGGCCTACAGGAAAATTGTGATGTATTTTTGGCTAAGGCATCAGAGGAGGCGAGTGTTGCCCTTGTTCTTTAGTCTATGGAGGTTCATGACTCATTTTCACCATATCCGCCGCCAACTAGATCTTCCTTTGTAGTAAGATTCAGGGCCGGACCTATAGTTTTGAATATAATTTCAATTTCAGTTATGTTTTAGCTTGTACTATTTATATATATGTGAAAAATCATAAATATTGGAATTGTGAGCGCATGATATATTTCAAAGAACTAATGTTGAATCCAATAAATCTAAATTATGAATCACCTTGTTCCAAAGCGATAATTATCTACGTTCCAAATAATTTTAATTAAAGAAAGAAAAAAAAATGATTCCTCATGAATAAGATTTTACAGGTAAAATTAAATTAAACGAACCTAGTTATTCATATGTAGCGCAATCTTACTAAGATATTTATCACATTTCTGTTTTTGGAGCTGAAAAAGTCATTCATTTTCAAACTTTCCTAGTAAAGATGCATGTATGAGGATTCTATTTTTATTATTAATTTTATTTTAACTATCTGGTACGTAGTAGACCCCCTAAGGTCATTGAAAAGTTCTTCATTCTTAGAAGCTAAATCCGAGATTGTTGACCAAGGATGAAGAGATTCCGATCATATCACTATACTCTTTAGTGATCATGAGAATTCATTCTATTAAGATTGATATAAATCAAATTAAATAATTACATATTTAATATTATTTTGCTCTAACAGACATTAGAACTCTAGATCACTACA
>NW_027438645.1:0-54000 GCF_000715075.1 Nicotiana tabacum | reverse complement strand
TATAACCGTATTATTATGAATGTCGGGATTTTCTGATTTATGAACCAGAAATCGATATGCTTTACTATTTGTCGCATATCCTATGAAAACACAATCAACGGTTTTCGGTCC
Source organism: Nicotiana tabacum (assembly GCF_000715075.1). Lineage (NCBI taxonomy): Eukaryota > Viridiplantae > Streptophyta > Magnoliopsida > Solanales > Solanaceae > Nicotiana > Nicotiana tabacum. Next base: position 53,889 of record NW_027438645.1, on the reverse strand, counting down.
TATCTTTACCCTTTTGGGTTTAGGAACTTGCACTTTTGCCAAACACCCCCACACTTTAAAATAATTCAAGTTGGGCTTCCTTCCTTTCCATTGTTCATAAGGAATGGATTGTGTTTTGCTATGGGGCACTCGATTTAATATTCGATTAGCCGTAAGAATGGCTTCCCCCACAAGTTCTGTGGCAAACCAGAACTTATCAACAACGCATTCATCATCTCCTTTAATGTGCGATTCTTTCTTTCCGCAATCCCATTAGATTGGGGCGTGTAAGGGGCTGTTGTTTGATGAATAATTCCATATTCTAAACATATTTCTTCAAAAGGAGATTCATATTCACCACCCCTATCACTTCTTATTATTTTTACTTTCTTGTTAAGTTGCGTTTCAACTTCATTTTTGTATTGCCTGAATGCGTCTATTGCTTCATCTTTACTATTCAGTAAGTAAACATAGCAATATCGAGTACCATCGTCAATAAAAGTTATGAAATACTTCTTTCCACCGCGAGATGGTATTGACTTCATGTCACAAATATCTGTGTGAATTAAGTCTAAAGGATTTGAATTCCTTTCAACTGACTTATAAGGATGTTTAACATACTTACATTCCACACATATTTGACATTTTGATTTTTCGCATTCAAACTTGGGCAGTACTTCCAAGTTAATCATTTTCCGCAAGGTTTTATAATTGACATGACCCAAACGTACATGCCATAAATTATTTGACTCAAATAAGTAAGAAGAAGCTGAAATATTATTATTATTTTCAACAACCATTACATTTAGATTGAAAAGGCCCTCGGTGAGGTAACCTTTTCCCACAAATATTCCATTCTTACTAATTACAACCTTGTTGGATACAAAAACGCACTTAAAACCGTGCTTAACAAGAAGTCCAGTAGAGACTAAATTCTTTCTCATTTCGGGAACATGAAGGACATTGTTCAAAGTCATGACCTTGCCAGAAGTCATTTTTAGAAATACCTTCCCATATCCTTCAACTTTTGCTGTTGAAGCATTTCCCATATAAACTGTCTCTCCGGGTTTAGCAAGAGCATAGGTAGCAAAAGCCTCTCTAACTGCACAAACATGGCGAGTGGCTCCTGAATCAAACCACCACAGTTTAGGATTTCCCACCAAGTTACATTCAGAGAGCATGGCACACAAGTTATCAACATCATCATGGTTTACTACCATGTTTGCTTGACCCCTTTTCTTGTCTTTCTTCGGAGCACGACACTCCGTAGATTTGTGTCCGGTTTTCCCACAGTTGTAGCAGTTTCCACTGAACCGCTTCTTGCTTGGGTTGTATTTCGGACCAGAAGCCTTCTTCCTCTTTTTTGTTAGCTTCAACAATATTTGCTCCCATTATTGTTGAATTTCCACGGCCTCTCCTTTCAGCAGCTTTATTGTCCTCTTCGATTCTCAACCGAACAATGAGATCTTCAAGGGACATTTCCTTTCGTTTGTGTTTCAAATAATTTTTGAAGTCCTTCCACAACGGAGGCAATTTCTCAATCATTGCTGCTACTTGGAATGCTTCGTTGATTACAAGACCTTCAGCAAGTAGATCATGAATAATCACTTGCAATTCCTGGACTTGAGTAATAACAGACTTGCTATCTATCATTTTGTAGTCCAGAAATTTTGCGGCAACGAATTTCTTCATCCCGGCATCTTCAATCTTATATTTCTTTTCAAGCGCATTCCACAATTCTTTGGATGTCTCCATGCTACTGTATACATTATACATATTATCATCCAGTCCGCTAAGAATATAATTCTTGCATAAAAAATCAGAATGCTTCCACGCTTCAATCACGAGAAAACGTTCATTATCTGGAGTTTTATCCGGCAGATCAGGAACATCTTCCTTGATGAACTTCTGTAGACATAACGTAGTTAAGTAGAAGAACATCTTCTGCTGCCAGCGTTTGAAATCAATCCCGGAAAATTTTTTGGGTTTTTCTGCCGGTGCCAACGCCGGTGTTCGGCTTGTCGTTGCGTTGGCAGTCGCCATCGGAACAGCTTGGTTTTCGTTTTCAGTCATCATCTTTTCTGTAAAAGAATGACACAAACAAACGTTTAATACACGTTTTCAAACTGGAGTAAAAATCACGTAGATTTTAATATCCAACAAAACGCCACGAAGGCTTAACTCTCCAAAACGGGAGTACACAAACCACAAAGGTTTTAGTTTGCAGAATAATAAGAATAACACAAGTACAGAAATAAATATTAAATTCCTTAAGATTGTTATTCCCGGTCAATATTGCTGTATTTGTAAATATTAATTCTGCAAAATATAAGTTAACGTAATGAAACAATAATAATAAATTCGAGCCCACTGAATTCACAGTGTTTCCTTAAGGAATTTAATCCCCTCCTAGTACCCAAGGTAATGGATTATTTCCTCCCAGGATAGAACGAATAACACACTGGTGTAGCGGTACTTCAAACCCCAGTGTTTCGGCGAACACAAAGTTCGGTAGCAAATCACACTTACAGTTGCTTTGTTTGAAGTTAAAAACAATGCAGAACGAAAGAGTATATACTCAGAAAAACGTATGGAAGTTCTGAGAGGAAGGAGTGCAATGTATAGCCAATTTGTTGAGCGAATTGTATGTTGAGTTTAGTTTTTCTTCAACATTTGCTGCTCATATATATAGCAGCCAAGAAGGAGTGCAAGACCAAACGTCCACCCTTCATGGTGGATCAAGCATTACATATTTGTGGAGCAAGCACTTCATATTTGTGGAGCAAGCACTTCATGGTGGGAAGACCATTATCCGGCTGCCAAATTATCAATACACGGATTGGAAAATATCCGTTTACAAATACGGATAATCTTACGTTAATATTTACTATTAACAAATAAATTTGGTCCAAAAAATTAATCAATCAATCGATCATTTGACCAAATCCAAATCCAAATCCGAAGCCGAAGCCGAAGCCGAAGCCGAAGCCGAAGCCGAAGCCGTAGCCGTAGCCGTAGCCGAAGCCGAGCCGAGCGAGCGAGCGACGACGACGGCGCGAGGCTTGCTTTCTTCTTAACTCTTTAAGAGCTACAAGAAGAGCAATTATATATATACCCACCAAAAATGTCTTCCACTTCCAATATGGGACAATGTCTCATTGTTAAGAGGGGGAAACTTAAAATTTTACTCAAAATTTCATTTTCCCTCCATTTCCCATTCACCCTCATTTTAAGAATATTACATCTTAAAAATAAAACCTCAACAATCCCCCACATGAATGGGGAATGGCTATATCACGGAAGTATGCATGAAAAACTGTGTGATTTACAAGCAAGGATTAATTGCATCTGGATAAGTAGGTTTCCCTTTGAACTTTCCGTAGTAAACTTATGTCGGATATACTCGGTCAATCGGTAGATTTGATATCTTTGAACCGTCGATCTTTGTTGTATACCTAGACAACCATAAGTCACACAATCAACCCTTAACCGTCTTTGGTTCTCATTGTTGTGTTCGTTTCAGCCATGAACACCGCCTGGTTTCATAAGTGCGTAGAGAACTGGCCTTACAAAGTTCTCCTTGAAGTGGCTCACACTTCACACTTAAATAGGTGATTCCTAAACGTGTCATCCTGTAGATACACTATTTGATATACCCCGTATCAAATTTAGAAATCATTAAAAAGCCTTAATGCTTTATCCTTGGTACTGAACATTGTCTCATCACGAGAATTGACTAAAATTTTATTTGACAATGTTGAACCGTCATTAATGACTTTGTTTGATCTCTTTGAACCTAGATCTTGGGATCTCCAGTCTTCTAGGTAGAGTTACCGCCACAATGACTTGTTCTCGGCCATAGCCCCATTCCCCTTGATGATTTCTCAACTACCTCTCTAGTTAGGCCTTTTGTAAGTGGATCCGACACATTATCACTTGACTTTACATAGTCAATTGTGATAATTCCTCTAGAGAGTAATTGCCTAACGGTTTTATGTCTTCGTCGTATATGACGAGATTTACCGTTATACATGACGCTCCCAGCCCTTCCAATTGCCGCTTGACTATCACAATGTATGCATATTGGTGCCAACGGTTTGGGCCAAAATGGAATGTCTTCCAAGAAATTCCGGAGCCATTCAGCTTCTTCACCGGCTTTATCTAAGGCTATGAATTCAGCCTCCATTGTAGAGCGGGCAATACATGTTTGTTTGGACGACTTCCAAGATACCGCTCCTCCACCAATAGTGAATACATATCCACTCGTGGACTTAGAATCAGTTGAACCGGTGATCCAATTTGCATCACAGTATCCCTCAATCACCGCAGGGAAATTACTGTAGTGCAATTCAAAGTTCTGGGTATGTTCTAAATATCCCAAAACTCGTTTCATTGCCATCCAATGAGATTGGCCTGGATTGCTCGTATATCGACTCAGTTTACTTATAGCACAAGCTATGTCTGGTCGTGTACAATTCATGATATACATTAAGCATCCCAATACACGAGCATAATCCAATTTGTGATATGCTTTGGCCTTTGTTCTTTGCTAATGCAAGATTCACGTCAATTGGAGTCTTTGCAACTTTAAAGCCCAAGTGCTTGAATTTTTCAAGTACTGTCTTAATATAATGAGATTGTGACAATGCCAGACCTTGAGGAGTCTTATTGATCTTAATTCCCAGAATTAAATCAGCAACTCCCAAGTCTTTCATATCAAACTTGCTATTGAGCATACGCTTAGTAGCATTTATGTTGGCAATGTCATTACTCATTATCAACATATCATCCACATATAGGCAAACAATGACTATGTGATTTGGAACATTTTTAATATACACGCATTTATCACATTCATTTATCTTAAAACCATTTGACAACATTGTTTGGTCAAATTTCGCATGCCATTGTTTGGGTGCTTGTTTTAGTCCGTAAAGAGACTTAACAAGTCTACATACCTTCTTTTCTTTACCTGGAACCACAAACCCTTCAGGTTGTTCCATGTAAATTTCTTCCTCCAACTCTCCATTTAAGAAGGCCGTCTTAACATCCATTTGATGAATTTCAAGACCATACACTGCAGCTAATGCTACTAACATCCGTATGGACGTAATTCTTGTAACTGGAGAGTATGTATCAAAGTAGTCTAGACCTTCTCGTTGTCTATACCCTTTGACTACGAGCCTTGCCTTGAATTTATCAATAGTGCCATCATCTTTGATTTTTCTCTTAAAAATCCATTTAGAACCCAAAGGTTTATTTCCAGGAGGAAGATCAACCAATTCCCATGTATGGTTGTTCAATATGGATTCTATTTCACTATTGACTGCCTCTTTCCAAAACAATGATTCCGAAGAAGTCATAGCTTCTTTAAATGTTTGAGGCTCATTCTCCAATAAGAAAGTCACAAAATCTGGTCCAAATGAAGTAGACGTTCTTTGACGTTTACTGCGTCTTGGATTCTCCTGATTACATGTACTTTCTTTTGTTTCTTCCCGAGGTCGTTTAGATCCTTCACCAAACGACTCACATTCCTTTTTATACGGATATATATTTTCAAAAAACTCAGCATTATCTGATTCTATAACCGTATTATTATGAATGTCGGGATTTTCTGATTTATGAACCAGAAATCGATATGCTTTACTATTTGTCGCATATCCTATGAAAACACAATCAACGGTTTTCGGTCCTATCTTTACCCTTTTGGGTTTAGGAACTTGCACTTTTGCCAAACACCCCCATACTTTAAAATAATTCAAGTTGGGCTTCCTTCCTTTCCATTGTTCATAAGGAATGGATTGTGTTTTGCTATGGGGCACTCGATTTAATATTCGATTAGCCGTAAGAATGGCTTCCCCCACAAGTTCTGTGGCAAACCAGAACTTATCAACAACGCATTCATCATCTCCTTTAATGTGCGATTCTTTCTTTCCGCAATCCCATTAGATTGGGGCGTGTAAGGGGCTGTTGTTTGATGAATAATTCCATATTCTAAACATATTTCTTCAAAAGGAGATTCATATTCACCACCCCTATCACTTCTTATCATTTTTACTTTCTTGTTAAGTTGCGTTTCAACTTCATTTTTGTATTGCCTGAATGCGTCTATTGCTTCATCTTTACTATTCAGTAAGTAAACATAGCAATATCGAGTACCATCGTCAATAAAAGTTATGAAATACTTCTTTCCACCGCGAGATGGTATTGACTTCATGTCACAAATATCTGTGTGAATTAAGTCTAAAGGATTTGAATTCCTTTCAACTGACTTATAAGGATGTTTAACATACTTACATTCCACACATATTTGACATTTTGATTTTTCGCATTCAAACTTGGGCAGTACTTCCAAGTTAATCATTTTCCGCAAGGTTTTATAATTGACATGACCCAAACGTACATGCCATAAATCATTTGACTCAAATAAGTAAGAAGAAGCTGAAATATTATTATTATTTTCAACAACCATTACATTTAGATTGAAAAGGCCCTCGGTGAGGTAACCTTTTCCCACAAATATTCCATTCTTACTAATTACAACCTTGTTGGATACAAAAACGCACTTAAAACCGTGCTTAACAAGAAGTCCAGTAGAGACTAAATTCTTTCTCATTTCGGGAACATGAAGGACATTGTTCAAAGTCATGACCTTGCCAGAAGTCATTTTTAGAAATACCTTCCCATATCCTTCAACTTTTGCTGTTGAAGCATTTCCCATATAAACTGTCTCTCCGGGTTCAGCAAGAGCATAGGTAGCAAAAGCCTCTCTAACTGCACAAACATGGCGAGTGGCTCCTGAATCAAACCACCACAGTTTAGGATTTCCCACCAAGTTACATTCAGAGAGCATGGCACACAAGTTATCAACATCATCATGGTTTACTACCATGTTTGCTTGACCCCTTTTCTTGTCTTTCTTCGGAGCACGACACTCCGTAGATTTGTGTCCGGTTTTCCCACAGTTGTAGCAGTTTCCACTGAACCGCTTCTTGCTTGGGTTGTATTTCGGACCAGAAGCCTTCTTCCTCTTTTTGCTTAGCTTCAACAATATTTGCTCCCATTATTGTTGAATTTCCACGGCCTCTCCTTTCAGCAGCTTTATTGTCCTCTTCGATTCTCAACCGAACAATGAGATCTTCAAGGGACATTTCCTTTCGTTTGTGTTTCAAATAATTTTTGAAGTCCTTCCACAACGGAGGCAACTTCTCAATCATTGCTGCTACTTGGAATGCTTCGTTGATTACAAGACCTTCAGCAAGTAGATCATGAATAATCACTTGCAATTCCTGGACTTGAGTAATAACAGACTTGCTATCTATCATTTTGTAGTCCAGAAATTTTGCGGCAACGAATTTCTTCATCCCGGCATCTTCAGTCTTATATTTCTTTTCAAGCGCATTCCACAATTCTTTGGATGTCTCCATGCTACTGTATACATTATACAGATTATCATCCAGTCCGCTAAGAATATAATTCTTGCATAAAAAATCAGAATGCTTCCACGCTTCAATCACGAGAAAGCGTTCATTATCTGGAGTTTTATCCGGCAGATCAGGAACATCTTCCTTGATGAACTTCTGTAGACATAACGTAGTTAAGTAGAAGAACATCTTCTGCTGCCAGCGTTTGAAATCAATCCCGGAAAATTTTTCGGGTTTTTCTGCCGGTGCTAACGCCGGTGTTCGGCTTGTCGTTGCGTTGGCAGTCGCCATCGGAACAGCTTGGTTTTCGTTTTCAGTCATCATCTTTTCTGTAAAAGAATGACACAAACAAACGTTTAATACACGTTTTCAAACTGGAGTAAAAATCACGTAGATTTTAATATCCAACAAAACGCCACGAAGGCTTAACTCTCCAAAACGGGAGTACACAAACCACAAAGGTTTTAGTTTGCAGAATAATAAGAATAACACAAGTACAGAAATAAATATTAAATTCCTTAAGATTGTTATTCCCGGTCAATATTGCTGTATTTGTAAATATTAATTCTGCAAAATATAAGTTAACGTAATGAAACAATAATAATAAATTCGAGCCCACTGAATTCACAGTGTTTCCTTAAGGAATTTAATCCCCTCCTAGTACCCAAGGTAATGGATTATTTCCTCCCAGGATAGAACGAATAACACACTGGTGTAGCGGTACTTCAAACCCCAGTGTTTCGGCGAACACAAAGTTCGGTAGCAAATCACACTTACAGTTGCTTTGTTTGAAGTTAAAAAACAATGCAGAACGAAAGAGTATATACTCAGAAAAACGTATGGAAGTTCTGAGAGGAAGGAGTGCAATGTATAGCCAATTTGTTGAGCGAATTGTATGTTGAGTTTAGTTCTTTCTTCAACATTTGCTGCTCATATATATAGCAGCCAAGAAGGAGTGCAAGACCAAACGTCCACCCTTCATGGTGGATCAAGCATTACATATTTGTGGAGCAAGCACTTCATATTTGTGGAGCAAGCACTTCATGGTGGGAAGACCATTATCCGGCTGCCAAATTATCAATACACGGATTGGAAAATATCCGTTTACAAATACGGATAATCTTACGTTAATATTTACTATTAACAAATAAATTTGGTCCAAAAAATTAATCAATCAATCGATCATTTGACCAAATCCAAATCCAAATCCGAAGCCGAAGCCGAAGCCGAAGCCGAAGCCGAAGCCGTAGCCGTAGCCGTAGCCGAAGCCGAGCCGAGCGAGCGACGACGACGACGGCGCGAGGCTTGCTTTCTTCTTAACTCTTTAAGAGCTACAAGAAGAGCAATTATATATATACCCACCAAAAATGTCTTCCACTTCCAATATGGGACAATGTCTCATTGTTAAGAGGGGGAAACTTAAAATTTTACTCAAAATTTCATTTTCCCTCCATTTCCCATTCACCCTCATTTTAAGAATATTACATCTTAAAAATAAAACCTCAACAATCCCCCACATGAATGGGGAATGGCTATATCACGGAAGTATGCATGAAAAACTGTGTGATTTACAAGCAAGGATTAATTGCATCTGGATAAGTAGGTTTCCCTTTGAACTTTCCGTAGTAAACTTATGTCGGATATACTCGGTCAATCGGTAGATTTGATATCTTTGAACCGTCGATCTTTGGTGTATACCTAGACAACCATAAGTCACACAATCAACCCTTAACCATCTTTGGTTCTCATTGTTGTGTTCGTTTCAGCCATGAACACCGCCTGGTTTCATAAGTGCGTAGAGAACTGGCCTTACAAAGTTCTCCTTGAAGCTGGCTCACACTTCACACTTAAATAGGTGATTCCTAAACGTGTCATCCTGTAGATACACTATTTGATATACCCCGTATCAAATTTAGAAATCATTAAAAAGCCTTAATGCTTTATCCTTGGTACTGAACATTGTCTCATCACGAGAATGGACTAAAATTTTATTTGACAATGTTGAACCGTCATTAATGACTTTGTTTGATCTCTTTGAACCTAGATCTTGGGATCTCCAGTCTTCTAGGTAGAGTTACCGCCACAATGACTTGTTCTCGGCCATAGCCCCATTCCCCTTGATGATTTCTCAACTACCTCTCTAGTTAGGCCTTTTGTAAGTGGATCCGACACATTATCACTTGACTTTACATAGTCAATTGTGATAATTCCTCTAGAGAGTAATTGCCTAACGGTTTTATGTCTTCGTCGTATATGACGAGATTTACCGTTATACATGACGCTCCCAGCCCTTCCAATTGCCGCTTGACTATCACAATGTATGCATATTGGTGCCAACGGTTTGGGCCAAAATGGAATGTCTTCCAAGAAATTCCGGAGCCATTCAGCTTCTTCACCGGCTTTATCTAAGGCTATGAATTCAGCCTCCATTGTAGAGCGGGCAATACATGTTTGTTTGGACGACTTCCAAGATACCGCTCCTCCACCAATAGTGAATACATATCCACTCGTGGACTTAGAATCAGTTGAACCGGTGATCCAATTTGCATCACAGTATCCCTCAATCACCGCAGGGAAATTACTGTAGTGCAATTCAAAGTTCTGGGTATGTTCTAAATATCCCAAAACTCGTTTCATTGCCATCCAATGAGATTGGCCTGGATTGCTCGTATATCGACTCAGTTTACTTATAGCACAAGCTATGTCTGGTCGTGTACAATTCATGATATACATTAAGCATCCCAATACACGAGCATAATCCAATTGTGATATGCTTTGGCCTTTGTTCTTTGCTAATGCAAGATTCACGTCAATTGGAGTCTTTGCAACTTTAAAGCCCAAGTGCTTGAATTTTTCAAGTACTGTCTTAATATAATGAGATTGTGACAATGCCAGACCTTGAGGAGTCTTATTGATCTTAATTCCCAGAATTAAATCAGCAACTCCCAAGTCTTTCATATCAAACTTGCTATTGAGCATACGCTTAGTAGCATTTATGTTGGCAATGTCATTACTCATTATCAACATATCATCCACATATAGGCAAACAATGACTATGTGATTTGGAACATTTTTAATGTACACGCATTTATCACATTCATTTATCTTAAAACCATTTGACAACATTGTTTGGTCAAATTTCGCATGCCATTGTTTGGGTGCTTGTTTTAGTCCGTAAAGAGACTTAACAAGTCTACATACCTTCTTTTCTTTACCTGGAACCACAAACCCTTCAGGTTGTTCCATGTAAATTTCTTCCTCCAACTCTCCATTTAAGAAGGCCGTCTTAACATCCATTTGATGAATTTCAAGACCATACACTGCAGCTAATGCTACTAACATCCGTATGGACGTAATTCTTGTAACTGGAGAGTATGTATCAAAGTAGTCTAGACCTTCTCGTTGTCTATACCCTTTGACTACGAGCCTTGCCTTGAATTTATCAATAGTGCCATCATCTTTGATTTTTCTCTTAAAAATCCATTTAGAACCCAAAGGTTTATTTCCAGGAGGAAGATCAACCAATTCCCATGTATGGTTGTTCAATATGGATTCTATTTCACTATTGACTGCCTCTTTCCAAAACAATGATTCCGAAGAAGTCATAGCTTCTTTAAATGTTTGAGGCTCATTCTCCAATAAGAAAGTCACAAAATCTGGTCCAAATGAAGTAGACGTTCTTTGACGTTTACTACGTCTTGGATTCTCCTGATTACATGTACTTTCTTTTGTTTCTTCCCGAGGTCGTTTAGATCCTTCACCAAACGACTCACATTCCTTTTTATACGGATATATATTTTCAAAAAACTCAGCATTATCTGATTCTATAACCGTATTATTATGAATGTCGGGATTTTCTGATTTATGAACCAGAAATCGATATGCTTTACTATTTGTCGCATATCCTATGAAAACACAATCAACGGTTTTCGGTCCTATCTTTACCCTTTTGGGTTTAGGAACTTGCACTTTTGCCAAACACCCCCACACTTTAAAATAATTCAAGTTGGGCTTCCTTCCTTTCCATTGTTCATAAGGAATGGATTGTGTTTTGCTATGGGGCACTCGATTTAATATTCGATTAGCCGTAAGAATGGCTTCCCCCACAAGTTCTGTGGCAAACCAGAACTTATCAACAACGCATTCATCATCTCCTTTAATGTGCGATTCTTTCTTTCCGCAATCCCATTAGATTGGGGCGTGTAAGGGGCTGTTGTTTGATGAATAATTCCATATTCTAAACATATTTCTTCAAAAGGAGATTCATATTCACCACCCCTATCACTTCTTATCATTTTTACTTTCTTGTTAAGTTGCGTTTCAACTTCATTTTTGTATTGCCTGAATGCGTCTATTGCTTCATCTTTACTATTCAGTAAGTAAACATAGCAATATCGAGTACCATCGTCAATAAAAGTTATGAAATACTTCTTTCCACCGCGAGATGGTATTGACTTCATGTCACAAATATCTGTGTGAATTAAGTCTAAAGGATTTGAATTCCTTTCAACTGACTTATAAGGATGTTTAACATACTTACATTCCACACATATTTGACATTTTGATTTTTCGCATTCAAACTTGGGCAGTACTTCCAAGTTAATCATTTTCCGCAAGGTTTTATAATTGACATGACCCAAACGTACATGCCATAAATCATTTGACTCAAGTAAGTAAGAAGAAGCTGAAATATTATTATTATTTTCAACAACCATTACATTTAGATTGAAAAGGCCCTCGGTGAGGTAACCTTTTCCCACAAATATTCCATTCTTACTAATTACAACCTTGTTGGATACAAAAACGCACTTAAAACCGTGCTTAACAAGAAGTCCAGTAGAGACTAAATTCTTTCTCATTTCGGGAACATGAAGGACATTGTTCAAAGTCATGACCTTGCCAGAAGTCATTTTTAGAAATACCTTCCCATATCCTTCAACTTTTGCTGTTGAAGCATTTCCCATATAAACTGTCTCTCCGGGTTCAGCAAGAGCATAGGTAGCAAAAGCCTCTCTAACTGCACAAACATGGCGAGTGGCTCCTGAATCAAACCACCACAGTTTAGGATTTCCCACCAAGTTACATTCAGAGAGCATGGCACACAAGTTATCAACATCATCATGGTTTACTACCATGTTTGCTTGACCCCTTTTCTTGTCTTTCTTCGGAGCACGACACTCCGTAGATTTGTGTCCGGTTTTCCCACAGTTGTAGCAGTTTCCACTGAACCGCTTCTTGCTTGGGTTGTATTTCGGACCAGAAGCCTTCTTCCTCTTTTTTGTTAGCTTCAACAATATTTGCTCCCATTATTGTTGAATTTCCACGGCCTCTCCTTTCAGCAGCTTTATTGTCCTCTTCGATTCTCAACCGAACAATGAGATCTTCAAGGGACATTTTCTTTCGTTTGTGTTTCAAATAATTTTTGAAGTCCTTCCACAACGGAGGCAACTTCTCAATCATTGCTGCTACTTGGAATGCTTCGTTGATTACAAGACCTTCAGCAAGTAGATCATGAATAATCACTTGCAATTCCTGGACTTGAGTAATAACAGACTTGCTATCTATCATTTTGTAGTCCAGAAATTTTGCGGCAACGAATTTCTTCATCCCGGCATCTTCAGTCTTATATTTCTTTTCAAGCGCATTCCACAATTCTTTGGATGTCTCCATGCTACTGTATACATTATACAGATTATCATCCAGTCCGCTAAGAATATAATTCTTGCATAAAAAATCAGAATGCTTCCACGCTTCAATCACGAGAAAGCGTTCATTATCTGGAGTTTTATCCGGCAGATCAGGAACATCTTCCTTGATGAACTTCTGTAGACATAACGTAGTTAAGTAGAAGAACATCTTCTGCTGCCAGCGTTTGAAATCAATCCCGGAAAATTTTCCGGGTTTTTCTGCCGGTGCCAACGCCGGTGTTCGGCTTGTCGTTGCGTTGGCAGTCGCCATCGGAACAGCTTGGTTTTCGTTTTCAGTCATCATCTTTTCTGTAAAAGAATGACACAAACAAACGTTTAATACACGTTTTCAAACTGGAGTAAAAATCACGTAGATTTTAATATCCAACAAAACGCCACGAAGGCTTAACTCTCCAAAACGGGAGTACACAAACCACAAAGGTTTTAGTTTGCAGAATAATAAGAATAACACAAGTACAGAAATAAATATTAAATTCCTTAAGATTGTTATTCCCGGTCAATATTGCTGTATTTGTAAATATTAATTCTGCAAAATATAAGTTAACGTAATGAAACAATAATAATAAATTCGAGCCCACTGAATTCACAGTGTTTCCTTAAGGAATTTAATCCCCTCCTAGTACCCAAGGTAATGGATTATTTCCTCCCAGGATAGAACGAATAACACACTGGTGTAGCGGTACTTCAAACCCCAGTGTTTCGGCGAACACAAAGTTCGGTAGCAAATCACACTTACAGTTGCTTTGTTTGAAGTTAAAAAACAATGCAGAACGAAGGAGTATATACTCAGAAAAACGTATGGAAGTTCTGAGAGGAAGGAGTGCAATGTATAGCCAATTTGTTGAGCGAATTGTATGTTGAGTTTAGTATCTTTCTTCAACATTTGCTGCTCATATATATAGCAGCCAAGAAGGAGTGCAAGACCAAACGTCCACCCTTCATGGTGGAGCAAGCATTACATGTTTGTGGAGCAAGCACTTCATGTTTGTGGAGCAAGCACTTCATGGTGGGAAGACCATTATCCGGCTGCCAAATTATCAATACACGGATTGGAAAATATCCGTTTACAAATACGGATAATCTTACGTTAATATTTACTATTAACAAATAAATTTGGTCCAAAAAATTAATCAATCAATCGATCATTTGACCAAATCCAAATCCAAATCCGAATCCGAATCCGAATCCGAAGCCGAAGCCGAAGCCGAAGCCGTAGCCGTAGCCGTAGCCGAAGCCGAGCCGAGCGAGCGACGACGACGACGGCGCGAGGCTTGCTTTCTTCTTAACTCTTTAAGAGCTACAAGAAGAGCAATTATATATATACCCACCAAAAATGTCTTCCACTTCCAATATGGGACAATGTCTCATTGTTAAGAGGGGGAAACTTAAAATTTTACTCAAAATTTCATTTTCCCTCCATTTCCCATTCACCCTCATTTTAAGAATATTACATCTTAAAAATAAAACCTCAACAATCCCCCACATGAATGGGGAATGGCTATATCACGGAAGTATGCATGAAAAACTGTGTGATTTACAAGCAAGGATTAATTGCATCTGGATAAGTAGGTTTCCCTTTGAACTTTCCGTAGTAAACTTATGTCGGATATACTCGGTCAATCGGTAGATTTGATATCTTTGAACCGTCGATCTTTGGTGTATACCTAGACAACCATAAGTCACACAATCAACCCTTAACCGTCTTTGGTTCTCATTGTTGTGTTCGTTTCAGCCATGAACACCGCCTGGTTTCATAAGTGCGTAGAGAACTGGCCTTACAAAGTTCTCCTTGAAGCGGCTCACACTTCACACTTAAATAGGTGATTCCTAAACGTGTCATCCTGTAGATACACTATTTGATATACCCCGTATCAAATTTAGAAATCATTAAAAAGCCTTAATGCTTTATCCTTGGTACTGAACATTGTCTCATCACGAGAATGGACTAAAATTTTATTTGACAATGTTGAACCGTCATTAATGACTTTGTTTGATCTCTTTGAACCTAGATCTTGGGATCTCCAGTCTTCTAGGTAGAGTTACCGCCACAATGACTTGTTCTCGGCCATAGCCCCATTCCCCTTGATGATTTCTCAACTACCTCTCTAGTTAGGCCTTTTGTAAGTGGATCCGACACATTATCACTTGACTTTACATAGTCAATTGTGATAATTCCTCTAGAGAGTAATTGCCTAACGGTTTTATGTCTTCGTCGTATATGACGAGATTTACCGTTATACATGACGCTCCCAGCCCTTCCAATTGCCGCTTGACTATCACAATGTATGCATATTGGTGCCAACGGTTTGGGCCAAAATGGAATGTCTTCCAAGAAATTCCGGAGCCATTCAGCTTCTTCACCGGCTTTATCTAAGGCTATGAATTCAGCCTCCATTGTAGAGCGGGCAATACATGTTTGTTTGGACGACTTCCAAGATACCGCTCCTCCACCAATAGTGAATACATATCCACTCGTGGACTTAGAATCAGTTGAACCGGTGATCCAATTTGCATCACAGTATCCCTCAATCACCGCAGGGAAATTACTGTAGTGCAATTCAAAGTTCTGGGTATGTTCTAAATATCCCAAAACTCGTTTCATTGCCATCCAATGAGATTGGCCTGGATTGCTCGTATATCGACTCAGTTTACTTATAGCACAAGCTATGTCTGGTCGTGTACAATTCATGATATACATTAAGCATCCCAATACACGAGCATAATCCAATTGTGATATGCTTTGGCCTTTGTTCTTTGCTAATGCAAGATTCACGTCAATTGGAGTCTTTGCAACTTTAAAGCCCAAGTGCTTGAATTTTTCAAGTACTGTCTTAATATAATGAGATTGTGACAATGCCAGACCTTGAGGAGTCTTATTGATCTTAATTCCCAGAATTAAATCAGCAACTCCCAAGTCTTTCATATCAAACTTGCTATTGAGCATACGCTTAGTAGCATTTATGTTGGCAATGTCATTACTCATTATCAACATATCATCCACATATAGGCAAACAATGACTATGTGATTTGGAACATTTTTAATGTACACGCATTTATCACATTCATTTATCTTAAAACCATTTGACAACATTGTTTGGTCAAATTTCGCATGCCATTGTTTGGGTGCTTGTTTTAGTCCGTAAAGAGACTTAACAAGTCTACATACCTTCTTTTCTTTACCTGGAACCACAAACCCTTCAGGTTGTTCCATGTAAATTTCTTCCTCCAACTCTCCATTTAAGAAGGCCGTCTTAACATCCATTTGATGAATTTCAAGACCATACACTGCAGCTAATGCTACTAACATCCGTATGGACGTAATTCTTGTAACTGGAGAGTATGTATCAAAGTAGTCTAGACCTTCTCGTTGTCTATACCCTTTGACTACGAGCCTTGCCTTGAATTTATCAATAGTGCCATCATCTTTGATTTTTCTCTTAAAAATCCATTTAGAACCCAAAGGTTTATTTCCAGGAGGAAGATCAACCAATTCCCATGTATGGTTGTTCAATATGGATTCTATTTCACTATTGACTGCCTCTTTCCAAAACAATGATTCCGAAGAAGTCATAGCTTCTTTAAATGTTTGAGGCTCATTCTCCAATAAGAAAGTCACAAAATCTGGTCCAAATGAAGTAGACGTTCTTTGACGTTTACTACGTCTTGGATTCTCCTGATTACATGTACTTTCTTTTGTTTCTTCCCGAGGTCGTTTAGATCCTTCACCAAACGACTCACATTCCTTTTTATACGGATATATATTTTCAAAAAACTCAGCATTATCTGATTCTATAACCGTATTATTATGAATGTCGGGATTTTCTGATTTATGAACCAGAAATCGATATGCTTTACTATTTGTCGCATATCCTATGAAAACACAATCAACGGTTTTCGGTCCTATCTTTACCCTTTTGGGTTTAGGAACTTGCACTTTTGCCAAACACCCCCACACTTTAAAATAATTCAAGTTGGGCTTCCTTCCTTTCCATTGTTCATAAGGAATGGATTGTGTTTTGCTATGGGGCACTCGATTTAATATTCGATTAGCCGTAAGAATGGCTTCCCCCACAAGTTCTGTGGCAAACCAGAACTTATCAACAACGCATTCATCATCTCCTTTAATGTGCGATTCTTTCTTTCCGCAATCCCATTAGATTGGGGCGTGTAAGGGGCTGTTGTTTGATGAATAATTCCATATTCTAAACATATTTCTTCAAAAGGAGATTCATATTCACCACCCCTATCACTTCTTATCATTTTTACTTTCTTGTTAAGTTGCGTTTCAACTTCATTTTTGTATTGCCTGAATGCGTCTATTGCTTCATCTTTACTATTCAGTAAGTAAACATAGCAATATCGAGTACCATCGTCAATAAAAGTTATGAAATACTTCTTTCCACCGCGAGATGGTATTGACTTCATGTCACAAATATCTGTGTGAATTAAGTCTAAAGGATTTGAATTCCTTTCAACTGACTTATAAGGATGTTTAACATACTTAGATTCCACACATATTTGACATTTTGATTTTTCGCATTCAAACTTGGGCAGTACTTCCAAGTTAATCATTTTCCGCAAGGTTTTATAATTGACATGACCCAAACGTACATGCCATAAATCATTTGACTCAAGTAAGTAAGAAGAAGCTGAAATATTATTATTATTTTCAACAACCATTACATTTAGATTGAAAAGGCCCTCGGTGAGGTAACCTTTTCCCACAAATATTCCATTCTTACTAATTACAACCTTGTTGGATACAAAAACGCACTTAAAACCGTGCTTAACAAGAAGTCCAGTAGAGACTAAATTCTTTCTCATTTCGGGAACATGAAGGACATTGTTCAAAGTCATGACCTTGCCAGAAGTCATTTTTAGAAATACCTTCCCATATCCTTCAACTTTTGCTGTTGAAGCATTTCCCATATAAACTGTCTCTCCGGGTTCAGCAAGAGCATAGGTAGCAAAAGCCTCTCTAACTGCACAAACATGGCGAGTGGCTCCTGAATCAAACCACCACAGTTTAGGATTTCCCACCAAGTTACATTCAGAGAGCATGGCACACAAGTTATCAACATCATCATGGTTTACTACCATGTTTGCTTGACCCCTTTTCTTGTCTTTCTTCGGAGCACGACACTCCGTAGATTTGTGTCCGGTTTTCCCACAGTTGTAGCAGTTTCCACTGAACCGCTTCTTGCTTGGGTTGTATTTCGGACCAGAAGCCTTCTTCCTCTTTTTTGTTAGCTTCAACAATATTTGCTCCCATTATTGTTGAATTTCCACGGCCTCTCCTTTCAGCAGCTTTATTGTCCTCTTCGATTCTCAACCGAACAATGAGATCTTCAAGGGACATTTCCTTTCGTTTGTGTTTCAAATAATTTTTGAAGTCCTTCCACAACGGAGGCAACTTCTCAATCATTGCTGCTACTTGGAATGCTTCGTTGATTACAAGACCTTCAGCAAGTAGATCATGAATAATCACTTGCAATTCCTGGACTTGAGTAATAACAGACTTGCTATCTATCATTTTGTAGTCCAGAAATTTTGCGGCAACGAATTTCTTCATCCCGGCATCTTCAGTCTTATATTTCTTTTCAAGCGCATTCCACAATTCTTTGGATGTCTCCATGCTACTGTATACATTATACAGATTATCATCCAGTCCGCTAAGAATATAATTCTTGCATAAAAAATCAGAATGCTTCCACGCTTCAATCACGAGAAAGCGTTCATTATCTGGAGTTTTATCCGGCAGATCAGGAACATCTTCCTTGATGAACTTCTGTAGACATAACGTAGTTAAGTAGAAGAACATCTTCTGCTGCCAGCGTTTGAAATCAATCCCGGAAAATTTTCCGGGTTTTTCTGCCGGTGCCAACGCCGGTGTTCGGCTTGTCGTTGCGTTGGCAGTCGCCATCGGAACAGCTTGGTTTTCGTTTTCAGTCATCATCTTTTCTGTAAAAGAATGACACAAACAAACGTTTAATACACGTTTTCAAACTGGAGTAAAAATCACGTAGATTTTAATATCCAACAAAACGCCACGAAGGCTTAACTCTCCAAAACGGGAGTACACAAACCACAAAGGTTTTAGTTTGCAGAATAATAAGAATAACACAAGTACAGAAATAAATATTAAATTCCTTAAGATTGTTATTCCCGGTCAATATTGCTGTATTTGTAAATATTAATTCTGCAAAATATAAGTTAACGTAATGAAACAATAATAATAAATTCGAGCCCACTGAATTCACAGTGTTTCCTTAAGGAATTTAATCCCCTCCTAGTACCCAAGGTAATGGATTATTTCCTCCCAGGATAGAACGAATAACACACTGGTGTAGCGGTACTTCAAACCCCAGTGTTTCGGCGAACACAAAGTTCGGTAGCAAATCACACTTACAGTTGCTTTGTTTGAAGTTAAAAAACAATGCAGAACGAAGGAGTATATACTCAGAAAAACGTATGGAAGTTCTGAGAGGAAGGAGTGCAATGTATAGCCAATTTGTTGAGCGAATTGTATGTTGAGTTTAGTATCTTTCTTCAACATTTGCTGCTCATATATATAGCAGCCAAGAAGGAGTGCAAGACCAAACGTCCACCCTTCATGGTGGAGCAAGCATTACATGTTTGTGGAGCAAGCACTTCATGTTTGTGGAGCAAGCACTTCATGGTGGGAAGACCATTATCCGGCTGCCAAATTATCAATACACGGATTGGAAAATATCCGTTTACAAATACGGATAATCTTACGTTAATATTTACTATTAACAAATAAATTTGGTCCAAAAAATTAATCAATCAATCGATCATTTGACCAAATCCAAATCCAAATCCGAATCCGAATCCGAAGCCGAAGCCGAAGCCGAAGCCGTAGCCGTAGCCGTAGCCGAAGCCGAGCCGAGCGAGCGAGCGACGACGACGGCGCGAGGCTTGCTTTCTTCTTAACTCTTTAAGAGCTACAAGAAGAGCAATTATATATATACCCACCAAAAATGTCTTCCACTTCCAATATGGGACAATGTCTCATTGTTAAGAGGGGGAAACTTAAAATTTTACTCAAAATTTCATTTTCCCTCCATTTCCCATTCACCCTCATTTTAAGAATATTACATCTTAAAAATAAAACCTCAACAATCCCCCACATGAATGGGGAATGGCTATATCACGGAAGTATGCATGAAAAACTGTGTGATTTACAAGCAAGGATTAATTGCATCTGGATAAGTAGGTTTCCCTTTGAACTTTCCGTAGTAAACTTATGTCGGATATACTCGGTCAATCGGTAGATTTGATATCTTTGAACCGTCGATCTTTGGTGTATACCTAGACAACCATAAGTCACACAATCAACCCTTAACCGTCTTTGGTTCTCATTGTTGTGTTCGTTTCAGCCATGAACACCGCCTGGTTTCATAAGTGCGTAGAGAACTGGCCTTACAAAGTTCTCCTTGAAGCGGCTCACACTTCACACTTAAATAGGTGATTCCTAAACGTGTCATCCTGTAGATACACTATTTGATATACCCCGTATCAAATTTAGAAATCATTAAAAAGCCTTAATGCTTTATCCTTGGTACTGAACATTGTCTCATCACGAGAATGGACTAAAATTTTATTTGACAATGTTGAACCGTCATTAATGACTTTGTTTGATCTCTTTGAACCTAGATCTTGGGATCTCCAGTCTTCTAGGTAGAGTTACCGCCACAATGACTTGTTCTCGGCCATAGCCCCATTCCCCTTGATGATTTCTCAACTACCTCTCTAGTTAGGCCTTTTGTAAGTGGATCCGACACATTATCACTTGACTTTACATAGTCAATTGTGATAATTCCTCTAGAGAGTAATTGCCTAACGGTTTTATGTCTTCGTCGTATATGACGAGATTTACCGTTATACATGACGCTCCCAGCCCTTCCAATTGCCGCTTGACTATCACAATGTATGCATATTGGTGCCAACGGTTTGGGCCAAAATGGAATGTCTTCCAAGAAATTCCGGAGCCATTCAGCTTCTTCACCGGCTTTATCTAAGGCTATGAATTCAGCCTCCATTGTAGAGCGGGCAATACATGTTTGTTTGGACGACTTCCAAGATACCGCTCCTCCACCAATAGTGAATACATATCCACTCGTGGACTTAGAATCAGTTGAACCGGTGATCCAATTTGCATCACAGTATCCCTCAATCACCGCAGGGAAATTACTGTAGTGCAATTCAAAGTTCTGGGTATGTTCTAAATATCCCAAAACTCGTTTCATTGCCATCCAATGAGATTGGCCTGGATTGCTCGTATATCGACTCAGTTTACTTATAGCACAAGCTATGTCTGGTCGTGTACAATTCATGATATACATTAAGCATCCCAATACACGAGCATAATCCAATTGTGATATGCTTTGGCCTTTGTTCTTTGCTAATGCAAGATTCACGTCAATTGGAGTCTTTGCAACTTTAAAGCCCAAGTGCTTGAATTTTTCAAGTACTGTCTTAATATAATGAGATTGTGACAATGCCAGACCTTGAGGAGTCTTATTGATCTTAATTCCCAGAATTAAATCAGCAACTCCCAAGTCTTTCATATCAAACTTGCTATTGAGCATACGCTTAGTAGCATTTATGTTGGCAATGTCATTACTCATTATCAACATATCATCCACATATAGGCAAACAATGACTATGTGATTTGGAACATTTTTAATGTACACGCATTTATCACATTCATTTATCTTAAAACCATTTGACAACATTGTTTGGTCAAATTTCGCATGCCATTGTTTGGGTGCTTGTTTTAGTCCGTAAAGAGACTTAACAAGTCTACATACCTTCTTTTCTTTACCTGGAACCACAAACCCTTCAGGTTGTTCCATGTAAATTTCTTCCTCCAACTCTCCATTTAAGAAGGCCGTCTTAACATCCATTTGATGAATTTCAAGACCATACACTGCAGCTAATGCTACTAACATCCGTATGGACGTAATTCTTGTAACTGGAGAGTATGTATCAAAGTAGTCTAGACCTTCTCGTTGTCTATACCCTTTGACTACGAGCCTTGCCTTGAATTTATCAATAGTGCCATCATCTTTGATTTTTCTCTTAAAAATCCATTTAGAACCCAAAGGTTTATTTCCAGGAGGAAGATCAACCAATTCCCATGTATGGTTGTTCAATATGGATTCTATTTCACTATTGACTGCCTCTTTCCAAAACAATGATTCCGAAGAAGTCATAGCTTCTTTAAATGTTTGAGGCTCATTCTCCAATAAGAAAGTCACAAAATCTGGTCCAAATGAAGTAGACGTTCTTTGACGTTTACTACGTCTTGGATTCTCCTGATTACATGTACTTTCTTTTGTTTCTTCCCGAGGTCGTTTAGATCCTTCACCAAACGACTCACATTCCTTTTTATACGGATATATATTTTCAAAAAACTCAGCATTATCTGATTCTATAACCGTATTATTATGAATGTCGGGATTTTCTGATTTATGAACCAGAAATCGATATGCTTTACTATTTGTCGCATATCCTATGAAAACACAATCAACGGTTTTCGGTCCTATCTTTACCCTTTTGGGTTTAGGAACTTGCACTTTTGCCAAACACCCCCACACTTTAAAATAATTCAAGTTGGGCTTCCTTCCTTTCCATTGTTCATAAGGAATGGATTGTGTTTTGCTATGGGGCACTCGATTTAATATTCGATTAGCCGTAAGAATGGCTTCCCCCACAAGTTCTGTGGCAAACCAGAACTTATCAACAACGCATTCATCATCTCCTTTAATGTGCGATTCTTTCTTTCCGCAATCCCATTAGATTGGGGCGTGTAAGGGGCTGTTGTTTGATGAATAATTCCATATTCTAAACATATTTCTTCAAAAGGAGATTCATATTCACCACCCCTATCACTTCTTATCATTTTTACTTTCTTGTTAAGTTGCGTTTCAACTTCATTTTTGTATTGCCTGAATGCGTCTATTGCTTCATCTTTACTATTCAGTAAGTAAACATAGCAATATCGAGTACCATCGTCAATAAAAGTTATGAAATACTTCTTTCCACCGCGAGATGGTATTGACTTCATGTCACAAATATCTGTGTGAATTAAGTCTAAAGGATTTGAATTCCTTTCAACTGACTTATAAGGATGTTTAACATACTTAGATTCCACACATATTTGACATTTTGATTTTTCGCATTCAAACTTGGGCAGTACTTCCAAGTTAATCATTTTCCGCAAGGTTTTATAATTGACATGACCCAAACGTACATGCCATAAATCATTTGACTCAAGTAAGTAAGAAGAAGCTGAAATATTATTATTATTTTCAACAACCATTACATTTAGATTGAAAAGGCCCTCGGTGAGGTAACCTTTTCCCACAAATATTCCATTCTTACTAATTACAACCTTGTTGGATACAAAAACGCACTTAAAACCGTGCTTAACAAGAAGTCCAGTAGAGACTAAATTCTTTCTCATTTCGGGAACATGAAGGACATTGTTCAAAGTCATGACCTTGCCAGAAGTCATTTTTAGAAATACCTTCCCATATCCTTCAACTTTTGCTGTTGAAGCATTTCCCATATAAACTGTCTCTCCGGGTTCAGCAAGAGCATAGGTAGCAAAAGCCTCTCTAACTGCACAAACATGGCGAGTGGCTCCTGAATCAAACCACCACAGTTTAGGATTTCCCACCAAGTTACATTCAGAGAGCATGGCACACAAGTTATCAACATCATCATGGTTTACTACCATGTTTGCTTGACCCCTTTTCTTGTCTTTCTTCGGAGCACGACACTCCGTAGATTTGTGTCCGGTTTTCCCACAGTTGTAGCAGTTTCCACTGAACCGCTTCTTGCTTGGGTTGTATTTCGGACCAGAAGCCTTCTTCCTCTTTTTGTTAGCTTCAACAATATTTGCTCCCATTATTGTTGAATTTCCACGGCCTCTCCTTTCAGCAGCTTTATTGTCCTCTTCGATTCTCAACCGAACAATGAGATCTTCAAGGGACATTTCCTTTCGTTTGTGTTTCAAATAATTTTTGAAGTCCTTCCACAACGGAGGCAACTTCTCAATCATTGCTGCTACTTGGAATGCTTCGTTGATTACAAGACCTTCAGCAAGTAGATCATGAATAATCACTTGCAATTCCTGGACTTGAGTAATAACAGACTTGCTATCTATCATTTTGTAGTCCAGAAATTTTGCGGCAACGAATTTCTTCATCCCGGCATCTTCAGTCTTATATTTCTTTTCAAGCGCATTCCACAATTCTTTGGATGTCTCCATGCTACTGTATACATTATACAGATTATCATCCAGTCCGCTAAGAATATAATTCTTGCATAAAAAATCAGAATGCTTCCACGCTTCAATCACGAGAAAGCGTTCATTATCTGGAGTTTTATCCGGCAGATCAGGAACATCTTCCTTGATGAACTTCTGTAGACATAACGTAGTTAAGTAGAAGAACATCTTCTGCTGCCAGCGTTTGAAATCAATCCCGGAAAATTTTCCGGGTTTTTCTGCCGGTGCCAACGCCGGTGTTCGGCTTGTCGTTGCGTTGGCAGTCGCCATCGGAACAGCTTGGTTTTCGTTTTCAGTCATCATCTTTTCTGTAAAAGAATGACACAAACAAACGTTTAATACACGTTTTCAAACTGGAGTAAAAATCACGTAGATTTTAATATCCAACAAAACGCCACGAAGGCTTAACTCTCCAAAACGGGAGTACACAAACCACAAAGGTTTTAGTTTGCAGAATAATAAGAATAACACAAGTACAGAAATAAATATTAAATTCCTTAAGATTGTTATTCCCGGTCAATATTGCTGTATTTGTAAATATTAATTCTGCAAAATATAAGTTAACGTAATGAAACAATAATAATAAATTCGAGCCCACTGAATTCACAGTGTTTCCTTAAGGAATTTAATCCCCTCCTAGTACCCAAGGTAATGGATTATTTCCTCCCAGGATAGAACGAATAACACACTGGTGTAGCGGTACTTCAAACCCCAGTGTTTCGGCGAACACAAAGTTCGGTAGCAAATCACACTTACAGTTGCTTTGTTTGAAGTTAAAAACAATGCAGAACGAAGGAGTATATACTCAGAAAAACGTATGGAAGTTCTGAGAGGAAGGAGTGCAATGTATAGCCAATTTGTTGAGCGAATTGTATGTTGAGTTTAGTATCTTTCTTCAACATTTGCTGCTCATATATATAGCAGCCAAGAAGGAGTGCAAGACCAAACGTCCACCCTTCATGGTGGAGCAAGCATTACATGTTTGTGGAGCAAGCACTTCATGTTTGTGGAGCAAGCACTTCATGGTGGGAAGACCATTATCCGGCTGCCAAATTATCAATACACGGATTGGAAAATATCCGTTTACAAATACGGATAATCTTACGTTAATATTTACTATTAACAAATAAATTTGGTCCAAAAAATTAATCAATCAATCGATCATTTGACCAAATCCAAATCCAAATCCGAATCCGAATCCGAAGCCGAAGCCGAAGCCGAAGCCGTAGCCGTAGCCGTAGCCGAAGCCGAGCCGAGCGAGCGACGACGACGACGGCGCGAGGCTTGCTTTCTTCTTAACTCTTTAAGAGCTACAAGAAGAGCAATTATATATATACCCACCAAAAATGTCTTCCACTTCCAATATGGGACAATGTCTCATTGTTAAGAGGGGGAAACTTAAAATTTTACTCAAAATTTCATTTTCCCTCCATTTCCCATTCACCCTCATTTTAAGAATATTACATCTTAAAAATAAAACCTCAACAATCCCCCACATGAATGGGGAATGGCTATATCACGGAAGTATGCATGAAAAACTGTGTGATTTACAAGCAAGGATTAATTGCATCTGGATAAGTAGGTTTCCCTTTGAACTTTCCGTAGTAAACTTATGTCGGATATACTCGGTCAATCGGTAGATTTGATATCTTTGAACCGTCGATCTTTGGTGTATACCTAGACAACCATAAGTCACACAATCAACCCTTAACCGTCTTTGGTTCTCATTGTTGTGTTCGTTTCAGCCATGAACACCGCCTGGTTTCATAAGTGCGTAGAGAACTGGCCTTACAAAGTTCTCCTTGAAGCGGCTCACACTTCACACTTAAATAGGTGATTCCTAAACGTGTCATCCTGTAGATACACTATTTGATATACCCCGTATCAAATTTAGAAATCATTAAAAAGCCTTAATGCTTTATCCTTGGTACTGAACATTGTCTCATCACGAGAATGGACTAAAATTTTATTTGACAATGTTGAACCGTCATTAATGACTTTGTTTGATCTCTTTGAACCTAGATCTTGGGATCTCCAGTCTTCTAGGTAGAGTTACCGCCACAATGACTTGTTCTCGGCCATAGCCCCATTCCCCTTGATGATTTCTCAACTACCTCTCTAGTTAGGCCTTTTGTAAGTGGATCCGACACATTATCACTTGACTTTACATAGTCAATTGTGATAATTCCTCTAGAGAGTAATTGCCTAACGGTTTTATGTCTTCGTCGTATATGACGAGATTTACCGTTATACATGACGCTCCCAGCCCTTCCAATTGCCGCTTGACTATCACAATGTATGCATATTGGTGCCAACGGTTTGGGCCAAAATGGAATGTCTTCCAAGAAATTCCGGAGCCATTCAGCTTCTTCACCGGCTTTATCTAAGGCTATGAATTCAGCCTCCATTGTAGAGCGGGCAATACATGTTTGTTTGGACGACTTCCAAGATACCGCTCCTCCACCAATAGTGAATACATATCCACTCGTGGACTTAGAATCAGTTGAACCGGTGATCCAATTTGCATCACAGTATCCCTCAATCACCGCAGGGAAATTACTGTAGTGCAATTCAAAGTTCTGGGTATGTTCTAAATATCCCAAAACTCGTTTCATTGCCATCCAATGAGATTGGCCTGGATTGCTCGTATATCGACTCAGTTTACTTATAGCACAAGCTATGTCTGGTCGTGTACAATTCATGATATACATTAAGCATCCCAATACACGAGCATAATCCAATTGTGATATGCTTTGGCCTTTGTTCTTTGCTAATGCAAGATTCACGTCAATTGGAGTCTTTGCAACTTTAAAGCCCAAGTGCTTGAATTTTTCAAGTACTGTCTTAATATAATGAGATTGTGACAATGCCAGACCTTGAGGAGTCTTATTGATCTTAATTCCCAGAATTAAATCAGCAACTCCCAAGTCTTTCATATCAAACTTGCTATTGAGCATACGCTTAGTAGCATTTATGTTGGCAATGTCATTACTCATTATCAACATATCATCCACATATAGGCAAACAATGACTATGTGATTTGGAACATTTTTAATGTACACGCATTTATCACATTCATTTATCTTAAAACCATTTGACAACATTGTTTGGTCAAATTTCGCATGCCATTGTTTGGGTGCTTGTTTTAGTCCGTAAAGAGACTTAACAAGTCTACATACCTTCTTTTCTTTACCTGGAACCACAAACCCTTCAGGTTGTTCCATGTAAATTTCTTCCTCCAACTCTCCATTTAAGAAGGCCGTCTTAACATCCATTTGATGAATTTCAAGACCATACACTGCAGCTAATGCTACTAACATCCGTATGGACGTAATTCTTGTAACTGGAGAGTATGTATCAAAGTAGTCTAGACCTTCTCGTTGTCTATACCCTTTGACTACGAGCCTTGCCTTGAATTTATCAATAGTGCCATCATCTTTGATTTTTCTCTTAAAAATCCATTTAGAACCCAAAGGTTTATTTCCAGGAGGAAGATCAACCAATTCCCATGTATGGTTGTTCAATATGGATTCTATTTCACTATTGACTGCCTCTTTCCAAAACAATGATTCCGAAGAAGTCATAGCTTCTTTAAATGTTTGAGGCTCATTCTCCAATAAGAAAGTCACAAAATCTGGTCCAAATGAAGTAGACGTTCTTTGACGTTTACTACGTCTTGGATTCTCCTGATTACATGTACTTTCTTTTGTTTCTTCCCGAGGTCGTTTAGATCCTTCACCAAACGACTCACATTCCTTTTTATACGGATATATATTTTCAAAAAACTCAGCATTATCTGATTCTATAACCGTATTATTATGAATGTCGGGATTTTCTGATTTATGAACCAGAAATCGATATGCTTTACTATTTGTCGCATATCCTATGAAAACACAATCAACGGTTTTCGGTCCTATCTTTACCCTTTTGGGTTTAGGAACTTGCACTTTTGCCAAACACCCCCACACTTTAAAATAATTCAAGTTGGGCTTCCTTCCTTTCCATTGTTCATAAGGAATGGATTGTGTTTTGCTATGGGGCACTCGATTTAATATTCGATTAGCCGTAAGAATGGCTTCCCCCACAAGTTCTGTGGCAAACCAGAACTTATCAACAACGCATTCATCATCTCCTTTAATGTGCGATTCTTTCTTTCCGCAATCCCATTAGATTGGGGCGTGTAAGGGGCTGTTGTTTGATGAATAATTCCATATTCTAAACATATTTCTTCAAAAGGAGATTCATATTCACCACCCCTATCACTTCTTATCATTTTTACTTTCTTGTTAAGTTGCGTTTCAACTTCATTTTTGTATTGCCTGAATGCGTCTATTGCTTCATCTTTACTATTCAGTAAGTAAACATAGCAATATCGAGTACCATCGTCAATAAAAGTTATGAAATACTTCTTTCCACCGCGAGATGGTATTGACTTCATGTCACAAATATCTGTGTGAATTAAGTCTAAAGGATTTGAATTCCTTTCAACTGACTTATAAGGATGTTTAACATACTTAGATTCCACACATATTTGACATTTTGATTTTTCGCATTCAAACTTGGGCAGTACTTCCAAGTTAATCATTTTCCGCAAGGTTTTATAATTGACATGACCCAAACGTACATGCCATAAATCATTTGACTCAAGTAAGTAAGAAGAAGCTGAAATATTATTATTATTTTCAACAACCATTACATTTAGATTGAAAAGGCCCTCGGTGAGGTAACCTTTTCCCACAAATATTCCATTCTTACTAATTACAACCTTGTTGGATACAAAAACGCACTTAAAACCGTGCTTAACAAGAAGTCCAGTAGAGACTAAATTCTTTCTCATTTCGGGAACATGAAGGACATTGTTCAAAGTCATGACCTTGCCAGAAGTCATTTTTAGAAATACCTTCCCATATCCTTCAACTTTTGCTGTTGAAGCATTTCCCATATAAACTGTCTCTCCGGGTTCAGCAAGAGCATAGGTAGCAAAAGCCTCTCTAACTGCACAAACATGGCGAGTGGCTCCTGAATCAAACCACCACAGTTTAGGATTTCCCACCAAGTTACATTCAGAGAGCATGGCACACAAGTTATCAACATCATCATGGTTTACTACCATGTTTGCTTGACCCCTTTTCTTGTCTTTCTTCGGAGCACGACACTCCGTAGATTTGTGTCCGGTTTTCCCACAGTTGTAGCAGTTTCCACTGAACCGCTTCTTGCTTGGGTTGTATTTCGGACCAGAAGCCTTCTTCCTCTTTTTGTTAGCTTCAACAATATTTGCTCCCATTATTGTTGAATTTCCACGGCCTCTCCTTTCAGCAGCTTTATTGTCCTCTTCGATTCTCAACCGAACAATGAGATCTTCAAGGGACATTTCCTTTCGTTTGTGTTTCAAATAATTTTTGAAGTCCTTCCACAACGGAGGCAACTTCTCAATCATTGCTGCTACTTGGAATGCTTCGTTGATTACAAGACCTTCAGCAAGTAGATCATGAATAATCACTTGCAATTCCTGGACTTGAGTAATAACAGACTTGCTATCTATCATTTTGTAGTCCAGAAATTTTGCGGCAACGAATTTCTTCATCCCGGCATCTTCAGTCTTATATTTCTTTTCAAGCGCATTCCACAATTCTTTGGATGTCTCCATGCTACTGTATACATTATACAGATTATCATCCAGTCCGCTAAGAATATAATTCTTGCATAAAAAATCAGAATGCTTCCACGCTTCAATCACGAGAAAGCGTTCATTATCTGGAGTTTTATCCGGCAGATCAGGAACATCTTCCTTGATGAACTTCTGTAGACATAACGTAGTTAAGTAGAAGAACATCTTCTGCTGCCAGCGTTTGAAATCAATCCCGGAAAATTTTCCGGGTTTTTCTGCCGGTGCCAACGCCGGTGTTCGGCTTGTCGTTGCGTTGGCAGTCGCCATCGGAACAGCTTGGTTTTCGTTTTCAGTCATCATCTTTTCTGTAAAAGAATGACACAAACAAACGTTTAATACACGTTTTCAAACTGGAGTAAAAATCACGTAGATTTTAATATCCAACAAAACGCCACGAAGGCTTAACTCTCCAAAACGGGAGTACACAAACCACAAAGGTTTTAGTTTGCAGAATAATAAGAATAACACAAGTACAGAAATAAATATTAAATTCCTTAAGATTGTTATTCCCGGTCAATATTGCTGTATTTGTAAATATTAATTCTGCAAAATATAAGTTAACGTAATGAAACAATAATAATAAATTCGAGCCCACTGAATTCACAGTGTTTCCTTAAGGAATTTAATCCCCTCCTAGTACCCAAGGTAATGGATTATTTCCTCCCAGGATAGAACGAATAACACACTGGTGTAGCGGTACTTCAAACCCCAGTGTTTCGGCGAACACAAAGTTCGGTAGCAAATCACACTTACAGTTGCTTTGTTTGAAGTTAAAAAACAATGCAGAACGAAGGAGTATATACTCAGAAAAACGTATGGAAGTTCTGAGAGGAAGGAATGCAATGTATAGCCAATTTGTTGAGCGAATTGTATGTTGAGTTTAGTATCTTTCTTCAACATTTGCTGCTCATATATATAGCAGCCAAGAAGGAGTGCAAGACCAAACGTCCACCCTTCATGGTGGAGCAAGCATTACATGTTTGTGGAGCAAGCACTTCATGTTTGTGGAGCAAGCACTTCATGGTGGGAAGACCATTATCCGGCTGCCAAATTATCAATACACGGATTGGAAAATATCCGTTTACAAATACGGATAATCTTACGTTAATATTTACTATTAACAAATAAATTTGGTCCAAAAAATTAATCAATCAATCGATCATTTGACCAAATCCAAATCCAAATCCGAATCCGAATCCGAAGCCGAAGCCGAAGCCGAAGCCGAAGCCGTAGCCGTAGCCGAAGCCGAGCCGAGCGAGCGACGACGACGACGGCGCGAGGCTTGCTTTCTTCTTAACTCTTTAAGAGCTACAAGAAGAGCAATTATATATATACCCACCAAAAATGTCTTCCACTTCCAATATGGGACAATGTCTCATTGTTAAGAGGGGAAACTTAAAATTTTACTCAAAATTTCATTTTCCCTCCATTTCCCATTCACCCTCATTTTAAGAATATTACATCTTAAAATAAAACCTCAACAATCCCCCACATGAATGGGGAATGGCTATATCACGGAAGTATGCATGAAAAACTGTGTGATTTACAAGCAAGGATTAATTGCATCTGGATAAGTAGGTTTCCCTTTGAACTTTCCGTAGTAAACTTATGTCGGATATACTCGGTCAATCGGTAGATTTGATATCTTTGAACCGTCGATCTTTGGTGTATACCTAGACAACCATAAGTCACACAATCAACCCTTAACCGTCTTTGGTTCTCATTGTTGTGTTCGTTTCAGCCATGAACACCGCCTGGTTTCATAAGTGCGTAGAGAACTGGCCTTACAAAGTTCTCCTTGAAGCGGCTCACACTTCACACTTAAATAGGTGATTCCTAAACGTGTCATCCTGTAGATACACTATTTGATATACCCCGTATCAAATTTAGAAATCATTAAAAAGCCTTAATGCTTTATCCTTGGTACTGAACATTGTCTCATCACGAGAATGGACTAAAATTTTATTTGACAATGTTGAACCGTCATTAATGACTTTGTTTGATCTCTTTGAACCTAGATCTTGGGATCTCCAGTCTTCTAGGTAGAGTTACCGCCACAATGACTTGTTCTCGGCCATAGCCCCATTCCCCTTGATGATTTCTCAACTACCTCTCTAGTTAGGCCTTTTGTAAGTGGATCCGACACATTATCACTTGACTTTACATAGTCAATTGTGATAATTCCTCTAGAGAGTAATTGCCTAACGGTTTTATGTCTTCGTCGTATATGACGAGATTTACCGTTATACATGACGCTCCCAGCCCTTCCAATTGCCGCTTGACTATCACAATGTATGCATATTGGTGCCAACGGTTTGGGCCAAAATGGAATGTCTTCCAAGAAATTCCGGAGCCATTCAGCTTCTTCACCGGCTTTATCTAAGGCTATGAATTCAGCCTCCATTGTAGAGCGGGCAATACATGTTTGTTTGGACGACTTCCAAGATACCGCTCCTCCACCAATAGTGAATACATATCCACTCGTGGACTTAGAATCAGTTGAACCGGTGATCCAATTTGCATCACAGTATCCCTCAATCACCGCAGGGAAATTACTGTAGTGCAATTCAAAGTTCTGGGTATGTTCTAAATATCCCAAAACTCGTTTCATTGCCATCCAATGAGATTGGCCTGGATTGCTCGTATATCGACTCAGTTTACTTATAGCACAAGCTATGTCTGGTCGTGTACAATTCATGATATACATTAAGCATCCCAATACACGAGCATAATCCAATTGTGATATGCTTTGGCCTTTGTTCTTTGCTAATGCAAGATTCACGTCAATTGGAGTCTTTGCAACTTTAAAGCCCAAGTGCTTGAATTTTTCAAGTACTGTCTTAATATAATGAGATTGTGACAATGCCAGACCTTGAGGAGTCTTATTGATCTTAATTCCCAGAATTAAATCAGCAACTCCCAAGTCTTTCATATCAAACTTGCTATTGAGCATACGCTTAGTAGCATTTATGTTGGCAATGTCATTACTCATTATCAACATATCATCCACATATAGGCAAACAATGACTATGTGATTTGGAACATTTTTAATGTACACGCATTTATCACATTCATTTATCTTAAAACCATTTGACAACATTGTTTGGTCAAATTTCGCATGCCATTGTTTGGGTGCTTGTTTTAGTCCGTAAAGAGACTTAACAAGTCTACATACCTTCTTTTCTTTACCTGGAACCACAAACCCTTCAGGTTGTTCCATGTAAATTTCTTCCTCCAACTCTCCATTTAAGAAGGCCGTCTTAACATCCATTTGATGAATTTCAAGACCATACACTGCAGCTAATGCTACTAACATCCGTATGGACGTAATTCTTGTAACTGGAGAGTATGTATCAAAGTAGTCTAGACCTTCTCGTTGTCTATACCCTTTGACTACGAGCCTTGCCTTGAATTTATCAATAGTGCCATCATCTTTGATTTTTCTCTTAAAAATCCATTTAGAACCCAAAGGTTTATTTCCAGGAGGAAGATCAACCAATTCCCATGTATGGTTGTTCAATATGGATTCTATTTCACTATTGACTGCCTCTTTCCAAAACAATGATTCCGAAGAAGTCATAGCTTCTTTAAATGTTTGAGGCTCATTCTCCAATAAGAAAGTCACAAAATCTGGTCCAAATGAAGTAGACGTTCTTTGACGTTTACTACGTCTTGGATTCTCCTGATTACATGTACTTTCTTTTGTTTCTTCCCGAGGTCGTTTAGATCCTTCACCAAACGACTCACATTCCTTTTTATACGGATATATATTTTCAAAAAACTCAGCATTATCTGATTCTATAACCGTATTATTATGAATGTCGGGATTTTCTGATTTATGAACCAGAAATCGATATGCTTTACTATTTGTCGCATATCCTATGAAAACACAATCAACGGTTTTCGGTCCTATCTTTACCCTTTTGGGTTTAGGAACTTGCACTTTTGCCAAACACCCCCACACTTTAAAATAATTCAAGTTGGGCTTCCTTCCTTTCCATTGTTCATAAGGAATGGATTGTGTTTTGCTATGGGGCACTCGATTTAATATTCGATTAGCCGTAAGAATGGCTTCCCCCACAAGTTCTGTGGCAAACCAGAACTTATCAACAACGCATTCATCATCTCCTTTAATGTGCGATTCTTTCTTTCCGCAATCCCATTAGATTGGGGCGTGTAAGGGGCTGTTGTTTGATGAATAATTCCATATTCTAAACATATTTCTTCAAAAGGAGATTCATATTCACCACCCCTATCACTTCTTATCATTTTTACTTTCTTGTTAAGTTGCGTTTCAACTTCATTTTTGTATTGCCTGAATGCGTCTATTGCTTCATCTTTACTATTCAGTAAGTAAACATAGCAATATCGAGTACCATCGTCAATAAAAGTTATGAAATACTTCTTTCCACCGCGAGATGGTATTGACTTCATGTCACAAATATCTGTGTGAATTAAGTCTAAAGGATTTGAATTCCTTTCAACTGACTTATAAGGATGTTTAACATACTTAGATTCCACACATATTTGACATTTTGATTTTTCGCATTCAAACTTGGGCAGTACTTCCAAGTTAATCATTTTCCGCAAGGTTTTATAATTGACATGACCCAAACGTACATGCCATAAATCATTTGACTCAAGTAAGTAAGAAGAAGCTGAAATATTATTATTATTTTCAACAACCATTACATTTAGATTGAAAAGGCCCTCGGTGAGGTAACCTTTTCCCACAAATATTCCATTCTTACTAATTACAACCTTGTTGGATACAAAAACGCACTTAAAACCGTGCTTAACAAGAAGTCCAGTAGAGACTAAATTCTTTCTCATTTCGGGAACATGAAGGACATTGTTCAAAGTCATGACCTTGCCAGAAGTCATTTTTAGAAATACCTTCCCATATCCTTCAACTTTTGCTGTTGAAGCATTTCCCATATAAACTGTCTCTCCGGGTTCAGCAAGAGCATAGGTAGCAAAAGCCTCTCTAACTGCACAAACATGGCGAGTGGCTCCTGAATCAAACCACCACAGTTTAGGATTTCCCACCAAGTTACATTCAGAGAGCATGGCACACAAGTTATCAACATCATCATGGTTTACTACCATGTTTGCTTGACCCCTTTTCTTGTCTTTCTTCGGAGCACGACACTCCGTAGATTTGTGTCCGGTTTTCCCACAGTTGTAGCAGTTTCCACTGAACCGCTTCTTGCTTGGGTTGTATTTCGGACCAGAAGCCTTCTTCCTCTTTTTTGTTAGCTTCAACAATATTTGCTCCCATTATTGTTGAATTTCCACGGCCTCTCCTTTCAGCAGCTTTATTGTCCTCTTCGATTCTCAACCGAACAATGAGATCTTCAAGGGACATTTCCTTTCGTTTGTGTTTCAAATAATTTTTGAAGTCCTTCCACAACGGAGGCAACTTCTCAATCATTGCTGCTACTTGGAATGCTTCGTTGATTACAAGACCTTCAGCAAGTAGATCATGAATAATCACTTGCAATTCCTGGACTTGAGTAATAACAGACTTGCTATCTATCATTTTGTAGTCCAGAAATTTTGCGGCAACGAATTTCTTCATCCCGGCATCTTCAGTCTTATATTTCTTTTCAAGCGCATTCCACAATTCTTTGGATGTCTCCATGCTACTGTATACATTATACAGATTATCATCCAGTCCGCTAAGAATATAATTCTTGCATAAAAAATCAGAATGCTTCCACGCTTCAATCACGAGAAAGCGTTCATTATCTGGAGTTTTATCCGGCAGATCAGGAACATCTTCCTTGATGAACTTCTGTAGACATAACGTAGTTAAGTAGAAGAACATCTTCTGCTGCCAGCGTTTGAAATCAATCCCGGAAAATTTTCCGGGTTTTTCTGCCGGTGCCAACGCCGGTGTTCGGCTTGTCGTTGCGTTGGCAGTCGCCATCGGAACAGCTTGGTTTTCGTTTTCAGTCATCATCTTTTCTGTAAAAGAATGACACAAACAAACGTTTAATACACGTTTTCAAACTGGAGTAAAAATCACGTAGATTTTAATATCCAACAAAACGCCACGAAGGCTTAACTCTCCAAAACGGGAGTACACAAACCACAAAGGTTTTAGTTTGCAGAATAATAAGAATAACACAAGTACAGAAATAAATATTAAATTCCTTAAGATTGTTATTCCCGGTCAATATTGCTGTATTTGTAAATATTAATTCTGCAAAATATAAGTTAACGTAATGAAACAATAATAATAAATTCGAGCCCACTGAATTCACAGTGTTTCCTTAAGGAATTTAATCCCCTCCTAGTACCCAAGGTAATGGATTATTTCCTCCCAGGATAGAACGAATAACACACTGGTGTAGCGGTACTTCAAACCCCAGTGTTTCGGCGAACACAAAGTTCGGTAGCAAATCACACTTACAGTTGCTTTGTTTGAAGTTAAAAAACAATGCAGAACGAAGGAGTATATACTCAGAAAAACGTATGGAAGTTCTGAGAGGAAGGAATGCAATGTATAGCCAATTTGTTGAGCGAATTGTATGTTGAGTTTAGTATCTTTCTTCAACATTTGCTGCTCATATATATAGCAGCCAAGAAGGAGTGCAAGACCAAACGTCCACCCTTCATGGTGGAGCAAGCATTACATGTTTGTGGAGCAAGCACTTCATGTTTGTGGAGCAAGCACTTCATGGTGGGAAGACCATTATCCGGCTGCCAAATTATCAATACACGGATTGGAAAATATCCGTTTACAAATACGGATAATCTTACGTTAATATTTACTATTAACAAATAAATTTGGTCCAAAAAATTAATCAATCAATCGATCATTTGACCAAATCCAAATCCAAATCCGAATCCGAATCCGAAGCCGAAGCCGAAGCCGAAGCCGAAGCCGTAGCCGTAGCCGTAGCCGAAGCCGAGCCGAGCGAGCGACGACGACGACGGCGCGAGGCTTGCTTTCTTCTTAACTCTTTAAGAGCTACAAGAAGAGCAATTATATATATACCCACCAAAAATGTCTTCCACTTCCAATATGGGACAATGTCTCATTGTTAAGAGGGGAAACTTAAAATTTTACTCAAAATTTCATTTTCCCTCCATTTCCCATTCACCCTCATTTTAAGAATATTACATCTTAAAAATAAAACCTCAACAATCCCCCACATGAATGGGGAATGGCTATATCACGGAAGTATGCATGAAAAACTGTGTGATTTACAAGCAAGGATTAATTGCATCTGGATAAGTAGGTTTCCCTTTGAACTTTCCGTAGTAAACTTATGTCGGATATACTCGGTCAATCGGTAGATTTGATATCTTTGAACCGTCGATCTTTGGTGTATACCTAGACAACCATAAGTCACACAATCAACCCTTAACCGTCTTTGGTTCTCATTGTTGTGTTCGTTTCAGCCATGAACACCGCCTGGTTTCATAAGTGCGTAGAGAACTGGCCTTACAAAGTTCTCCTTGAAGCGGCTCACACTTCACACTTAAATAGGTGATTCCTAAACGTGTCATCCTGTAGATACACTATTTGATATACCCCGTATCAAATTTAGAAATCATTAAAAAGCCTTAATGCTTTATCCTTGGTACTGAACATTGTCTCATCACGAGAATGGACTAAAATTTTATTTGACAATGTTGAACCGTCATTAATGACTTTGTTTGATCTCTTTGAACCTAGATCTTGGGATCTCCAGTCTTCTAGGTAGAGTTACCGCCACAATGACTTGTTCTCGGCCATAGCCCCATTCCCCTTGATGATTTCTCAACTACCTCTCTAGTTAGGCCTTTTGTAAGTGGATCCGACACATTATCACTTGACTTTACATAGTCAATTGTGATAATTCCTCTAGAGAGTAATTGCCTAACGGTTTTATGTCTTCGTCGTATATGACGAGATTTACCGTTATACATGACGCTCCCAGCCCTTCCAATTGCCGCTTGACTATCACAATGTATGCATATTGGTGCCAACGGTTTGGGCCAAAATGGAATGTCTTCCAAGAAATTCCGGAGCCATTCAGCTTCTTCACCGGCTTTATCTAAGGCTATGAATTCAGCCTCCATTGTAGAGCGGGCAATACATGTTTGTTTGGACGACTTCCAAGATACCGCTCCTCCACCAATAGTGAATACATATCCACTCGTGGACTTAGAATCAGTTGAACCGGTGATCCAATTTGCATCACAGTATCCCTCAATCACCGCAGGGAAATTACTGTAGTGCAATTCAAAGTTCTGGGTATGTTCTAAATATCCCAAAACTCGTTTCATTGCCATCCAATGAGATTGGCCTGGATTGCTCGTATATCGACTCAGTTTACTTATAGCACAAGCTATGTCTGGTCGTGTACAATTCATGATATACATTAAGCATCCCAATACACGAGCATAATCCAATTGTGATATGCTTTGGCCTTTGTTCTTTGCTAATGCAAGATTCACGTCAATTGGAGTCTTTGCAACTTTAAAGCCCAAGTGCTTGAATTTTTCAAGTACTGTCTTAATATAATGAGATTGTGACAATGCCAGACCTTGAGGAGTCTTATTGATCTTAATTCCCAGAATTAAATCAGCAACTCCCAAGTCTTTCATATCAAACTTGCTATTGAGCATACGCTTAGTAGCATTTATGTTGGCAATGTCATTACTCATTATCAACATATCATCCACATATAGGCAAACAATGACTATGTGATTTGGAACATTTTTAATGTACACGCATTTATCACATTCATTTATCTTAAAACCATTTGACAACATTGTTTGGTCAAATTTCGCATGCCATTGTTTGGGTGCTTGTTTTAGTCCGTAAAGAGACTTAACAAGTCTACATACCTTCTTTTCTTTACCTGGAACCACAAACCCTTCAGGTTGTTCCATGTAAATTTCTTCCTCCAACTCTCCATTTAAGAAGGCCGTCTTAACATCCATTTGATGAATTTCAAGACCATACACTGCAGCTAATGCTACTAACATCCGTATGGACGTAATTCTTGTAACTGGAGAGTATGTATCAAAGTAGTCTAGACCTTCTCGTTGTCTATACCCTTTGACTACGAGCCTTGCCTTGAATTTATCAATAGTGCCATCATCTTTGATTTTTCTCTTAAAAATCCATTTAGAACCCAAAGGTTTATTTCCAGGAGGAAGATCAACCAATTCCCATGTATGGTTGTTCAATATGGATTCTATTTCACTATTGACTGCCTCTTTCCAAAACAATGATTCCGAAGAAGTCATAGCTTCTTTAAATGTTTGAGGCTCATTCTCCAATAAGAAAGTCACAAAATCTGGTCCAAATGAAGTAGACGTTCTTTGACGTTTACTACGTCTTGGATTCTCCTGATTACATGTACTTTCTTTTGTTTCTTCCCGAGGTCGTTTAGATCCTTCACCAAACGACTCACATTCCTTTTTATACGGATATATATTTTCAAAAAACTCAGCATTATCTGATTCTATAACCGTATTATTATGAATGTCGGGATTTTCTGATTTATGAACCAGAAATCGATATGCTTTACTATTTGTCGCATATCCTATGAAAACACAATCAACGGTTTTCGGTCCTATCTTTACCCTTTTGGGTTTAGGAACTTGCACTTTTGCCAAACACCCCCACACTTTAAAATAATTCAAGTTGGGCTTCCTTCCT
Organism: Nicotiana tabacum; assembly: GCF_000715075.1. Classification (NCBI taxonomy): domain Eukaryota; kingdom Viridiplantae; phylum Streptophyta; class Magnoliopsida; order Solanales; family Solanaceae; genus Nicotiana; species Nicotiana tabacum. The sequence continues at coordinate 14,123 of NW_027438645.1, read as the reverse complement.
TTCCATTGTTCATAAGGAATGGATTGTGTTTTGCTATGGGGCACTCGATTTAATATTCGATTAGCCGTAAGAATGGCTTCCCCCACAAGTTCTGTGGCAAACCAGAACTTATCAACAACGCATTCATCATCTCCTTTAATGTGCGATTCTTTCTTTCCGCAATCCCATTAGATTGGGGCGTGTAAGGGCTGTTGTTTGATGAATAATTCCATATTCTAAACATATTTCTTCAAAAGGAGATTCATATTCACCACCCCTATCACTTCTTATCATTTTTACTTTCTTGTTAAGTTGCGTTTCAACTTCATTTTTGTATTGCCTGAATGCGTCTATTGCTTCATCTTTACTATTCAGTAAGTAAACATAGCAATATCGAGTACCATCGTCAATAAAAGTTATGAAATACTTCTTTCCACCGCGAGATGGTATTGACTTCATGTCACAAATATCTGTGTGAATTAAGTCTAAAGGATTTGAATTCCTTTCAACTGACTTATAAGGATGTTTAACATACTTAGATTCCACACATATTTGACATTTTGATTTTTCGCATTCAAACTTGGGCAGTACTTCCAAGTTAATCATTTTCCGCAAGGTTTTATAATTGACATGACCCAAACGTACATGCCATAAATCATTTGACTCAAGTAAGTAAGAAGAAGCTGAAATATTATTATTATTTTCAACAACCATTACATTTAGATTGAAAAGGCCCTCGGTGAGGTAACCTTTTCCCACAAATATTCCATTCTTACTAATTACAACCTTGTTGGATACAAAAACGCACTTAAAACCGTGCTTAACAAGAAGTCCAGTAGAGACTAAATTCTTTCTCATTTCGGGAACATGAAGGACATTGTTCAAAGTCATGACCTTGCCAGAAGTCATTTTTAGAAATACCTTCCCATATCCTTCAACTTTTGCTGTTGAAGCATTTCCCATATAAACTGTCTCTCCGGGTTCAGCAAGAGCATAGGTAGCAAAAGCCTCTCTAACTGCACAAACATGGCGAGTGGCTCCTGAATCAAACCACCACAGTTTAGGATTTCCCACCAAGTTACATTCAGAGAGCATGGCACACAAGTTATCAACATCATCATGGTTTACTACCATGTTTGCTTGACCCCTTTTCTTGTCTTTCTTCGGAGCACGACACTCCGTAGATTTGTGTCCGGTTTTCCCACAGTTGTAGCAGTTTCCACTGAACCGCTTCTTGCTTGGGTTGTATTTCGGACCAGAAGCCTTCTTCCTCTTTTTGTTAGCTTCAACAATATTTGCTCCCATTATTGTTGAATTTCCACGGCCTCTCCTTTCAGCAGCTTTATTGTCCTCTTCGATTCTCAACCGAACAATGAGATCTTCAAGGGACATTTCCTTTCGTTTGTGTTTCAAATAATTTTTGAAGTCCTTCCACAACGGAGGCAACTTCTCAATCATTGCTGCTACTTGGAATGCTTCGTTGATTACAAGACCTTCAGCAAGTAGATCATGAATAATCACTTGCAATTCCTGGACTTGAGTAATAACAGACTTGCTATCTATCATTTTGTAGTCCAGAAATTTTGCGGCAACGAATTTCTTCATCCCGGCATCTTCAGTCTTATATTTCTTTTCAAGCGCATTCCACAATTCTTTGGATGTCTCCATGCTACTGTATACATTATACAGATTATCATCCAGTCCGCTAAGAATATAATTCTTGCATAAAAAATCAGAATGCTTCCACGCTTCAATCACGAGAAAGCGTTCATTATCTGGAGTTTTATCCGGCAGATCAGGAACATCTTCCTTGATGAACTTCTGTAGACATAACGTAGTTAAGTAGAAGAACATCTTCTGCTGCCAGCGTTTGAAATCAATCCCGGAAAATTTTCCGGGTTTTTCTGCCGGTGCCAACGCCGGTGTTCGGCTTGTCGTTGCGTTGGCAGTCGCCATCGGAACAGCTTGGTTTTCGTTTTCAGTCATCATCTTTTCTGTAAAAGAATGACACAAACAAACGTTTAATACACGTTTTCAAACTGGAGTAAAAATCACGTAGATTTTAATATCCAACAAAACGCCACGAAGGCTTAACTCTCCAAAACGGGAGTACACAAACCACAAAGGTTTTAGTTTGCAGAATAATAAGAATAACACAAGTACAGAAATAAATATTAAATTCCTTAAGATTGTTATTCCCGGTCAATATTGCTGTATTTGTAAATATTAATTCTGCAAAATATAAGTTAACGTAATGAAACAATAATAATAAATTCGAGCCCACTGAATTCACAGTGTTTCCTTAAGGAATTTAATCCCCTCCTAGTACCCAAGGTAATGGATTATTTCCTCCCAGGATAGAACGAATAACACACTGGTGTAGCGGTACTTCAAACCCCAGTGTTTCGGCGAACACAAAGTTCGGTAGCAAATCACACTTACAGTTGCTTTGTTTGAAGTTAAAAAACAATGCAGAACGAAGGAGTATATACTCAGAAAAACGTATGGAAGTTCTGAGAGGAAGGAATGCAATGTATAGCCAATTTGTTGAGCGAATTGTATGTTGAGTTTAGTATCTTTCTTCAACATTTGCTGCTCATATATATAGCAGCCAAGAAGGAGTGCAAGACCAAACGTCCACCCTTCATGGTGGAGCAAGCATTACATGTTTGTGGAGCAAGCACTTCATGTTTGTGGAGCAAGCACTTCATGGTGGGAAGACCATTATCCGGCTGCCAAATTATCAATACACGGATTGGAAAATATCCGTTTACAAATACGGATAATCTTACGTTAATATTTACTATTAACAAATAAATTTGGTCCAAAAAATTAATCAATCAATCGATCATTTGACCAAATCCAAATCCAAATCCGAAGTCCGAAGCCGAAGCCGAAGCCGTAGCCGTAGCCGTAGCCGAAGCCGAGCCGAGCGAGCGACGACGACGACGGCGCGAGGCTTGCTTTCTTCTTAACTCTTTAAGAGCTACAAGAAGAGCAATTATATATATACCCACCAAAAATGTCTTCCACTTCCAATATGGGACAATGTCTCATTGTTAAGAGGGGGAAACTTAAAATTTTACTCAAAATTTCATTTTCCCTCCATTTCCCATTCACCCTCATTTTAAGAATATTACATCTTAAAAATAAAACCTCAACAATCCCCCACATGAATGGGGAATGGCTATATCACGGAAGTATGCATGAAAAACTGTGTGATTTACAAGCAAGGATTAATTGCATCTGGATAAGTAGGTTTCCCTTTGAACTTTCCGTAGTAAACTTATGTCGGATATACTCGGTCAATCGGTAGATTTGATATCTTTGAACCGTCGATCTTTGGTGTATACCTAGACAACCATAAGTCACACAATCAACCCTTAACCGTCTTTGGTTCTCATTGTTGTGTTCGTTTCAGCCATGAACACCGCCTGGTTTCATAAGTGCGTAGAGAACTGGCCTTACAAAGTTCTCCTTGAAGCGGCTCACACTTCACACTTAAATAGGTGATTCCTAAACGTGTCATCCTGTAGATACACTATTTGATATACCCCGTATCAAATTTAGAAATCATTAAAAAGCCTTAATGCTTTATCCTTGGTACTGAACATTGTCTCATCACGAGAATGGACTAAAATTTTATTTGACAATGTTGAACCGTCATTAATGACTTTGTTTGATCTCTTTGAACCTAGATCTTGGGATCTCCAGTCTTCTAGGTAGAGTTACCGCCACAATGACTTGTTCTCGGCCATAGCCCCATTCCCCTTGATGATTTCTCAACTACCTCTCTAGTTAGGCCTTTTGTAAGTGGATCCGACACATTATCACTTGACTTTACATAGTCAATTGTGATAATTCCTCTAGAGAGTAATTGCCTAACGGTTTTATGTCTTCGTCGTATATGACGAGATTTACCGTTATACATGACGCTCCCAGCCCTTCCAATTGCCGCTTGACTATCACAATGTATGCATATTGGTGCCAACGGTTTGGGCCAAAATGGAATGTCTTCCAAGAAATTCCGGAGCCATTCAGCTTCTTCACCGGCTTTATCTAAGGCTATGAATTCAGCCTCCATTGTAGAGCGGGCAATACATGTTTGTTTGGACGACTTCCAAGATACCGCTCCTCCACCAATAGTGAATACATATCCACTCGTGGACTTAGAATCAGTTGAACCGGTGATCCAATTTGCATCACAGTATCCCTCAATCACCGCAGGGAAATTACTGTAGTGCAATTCAAAGTTCTGGGTATGTTCTAAATATCCCAAAACTCGTTTCATTGCCATCCAATGAGATTGGCCTGGATTGCTCGTATATCGACTCAGTTTACTTATAGCACAAGCTATGTCTGGTCGTGTACAATTCATGATATACATTAAGCATCCCAATACACGAGCATAATCCAATTGTGATATGCTTTGGCCTTTGTTCTTTGCTAATGCAAGATTCACGTCAATTGGAGTCTTTGCAACTTTAAAGCCCAAGTGCTTGAATTTTTCAAGTACTGTCTTAATATAATGAGATTGTGACAATGCCAGACCTTGAGGAGTCTTATTGATCTTAATTCCCAGAATTAAATCAGCAACTCCCAAGTCTTTCATATCAAACTTGCTATTGAGCATACGCTTAGTAGCATTTATGTTGGCAATGTCATTACTCATTATCAACATATCATCCACATATAGGCAAACAATGACTATGTGATTTGGAACATTTTTAATGTACACGCATTTATCACATTCATTTATCTTAAAACCATTTGACAACATTGTTTGGTCAAATTTCGCATGCCATTGTTTGGGTGCTTGTTTTAGTCCGTAAAGAGACTTAACAAGTCTACATACCTTCTTTTCTTTACCTGGAACCACAAACCCTTCAGGTTGTTCCATGTAAATTTCTTCCTCCAACTCTCCATTTAAGAAGGCCGTCTTAACATCCATTTGATGAATTTCAAGACCATACACTGCAGCTAATGCTACTAACATCCGTATGGACGTAATTCTTGTAACTGGAGAGTATGTATCAAAGTAGTCTAGACCTTCTCGTTGTCTATACCCTTTGACTACGAGCCTTGCCTTGAATTTATCAATAGTGCCATCATCTTTGATTTTTCTCTTAAAAATCCATTTAGAACCCAAAGGTTTATTTCCAGGAGGAAGATCAACCAATTCCCATGTATGGTTGTTCAATATGGATTCTATTTCACTATTGACTGCCTCTTTCCAAAACAATGATTCCGAAGAAGTCATAGCTTCTTTAAATGTTTGAGGCTCATTCTCCAATAAGAAAGTCACAAAATCTGGTCCAAATGAAGTAGACGTTCTTTGACGTTTACTACGTCTTGGATTCTCCTGATTACATGTACTTTCTTTTGTTTCTTCCCGAGGTCGTTTAGATCCTTCACCAAACGACTCACATTCCTTTTTATACGGATATATATTTTCAAAAAACTCAGCATTATCTGATTCTATAACCGTATTATTATGAATGTCGGGATTTTCTGATTTATGAACCAGAAATCGATATGCTTTACTATTTGTCGCATATCCTATGAAAACACAATCAACGGTTTTCGGTCCTATCTTTACCCTTTTGGGTTTAGGAACTTGCACTTTTGCCAAACACCCCCACACTTTAAAATAATTCAAGTTGGGCTTCCTTCCTTTCCATTGTTCATAAGGAATGGATTGTGTTTTGCTATGGGGCACTCGATTTAATATTCGATTAGCCGTAAGAATGGCTTCCCCCACAAGTTCTGTGGCAAACCAGAACTTATCAACAACGCATTCATCATCTCCTTTAATGTGCGATTCTTTCTTTCCGCAATCCCATTAGATTGGGGCGTGTAAGGGGCTGTTGTTTGATGAATAATTCCATATTCTAAACATATTTCTTCAAAAGGAGATTCATATTCACCACCCCTATCACTTCTTATCATTTTTACTTTCTTGTTAAGTTGCGTTTCAACTTCATTTTTGTATTGCCTGAATGCGTCTATTGCTTCATCTTTACTATTCAGTAAGTAAACATAGCAATATCGAGTACCATCGTCAATAAAAGTTATGAAATACTTCTTTCCACCGCGAGATGGTATTGACTTCATGTCACAAATATCTGTGTGAATTAAGTCTAAAGGATTTGAATTCCTTTCAACTGACTTATAAGGATGTTTAACATACTTACATTCCACACATATTTGACATTTTGATTTTTCGCATTCAAACTTGGGCAGTACTTCCAAGTTAATCATTTTCCGCAAGGTTTTATAATTGACATGACCCAAACGTACATGCCATAAATCATTTGACTCAAGTAAGTAAGAAGAAGCTGAAATATTATTATTATTTTCAACAACCATTACATTTAGATTGAAAAGGCCCTCGGTGAGGTAACCTTTTCCCACAAATATTCCATTCTTACTAATTACAACCTTGTTGGATACAAAAACGCACTTAAAACCGTGCTTAACAAGAAGTCCAGTAGAGACTAAATTCTTTCTCATTTCGGGAACATGAAGGACATTGTTCAAAGTCATGACCTTGCCAGAAGTCATTTTTAGAAATACCTTCCCATATCCTTCAACTTTTGCTGTTGAAGCATTTCCCATATAAACTGTCTCTCCGGGTTCAGCAAGAGCATAGGTAGCAAAAGCCTCTCTAACTGCACAAACATGGCGAGTGGCTCCTGAATCAAACCACCACAGTTTAGGATTTCCCACCAAGTTACATTCAGAGAGCATGGCACACAAGTTATCAACATCATCATGGTTTACTACCATGTTTGCTTGACCCCTTTTCTTGTCTTTCTTCGGAGCACGACACTCCGTAGATTTGTGTCCGGTTTTCCCACAGTTGTAGCAGTTTCCACTGAACCGCTTCTTGCTTGGGTTGTATTTCGGACCAGAAGCCTTCTTCCTCTTTTTGTTAGCTTCAACAATATTTGCTCCCATTATTGTTGAATTTCCACGGCCTCTCCTTTCAGCAGCTTTATTGTCCTCTTCGATTCTCAACCGAACAATGAGATCTTCAAGGGACATTTCCTTTCGTTTGTGTTTCAAATAATTTTTGAAGTCCTTCCACAACGGAGGCAACTTCTCAATCATTGCTGCTACTTGGAATGCTTCGTTGATTACAAGACCTTCAGCAAGTAGATCATGAATAATCACTTGCAATTCCTGGACTTGAGTAATAACAGACTTGCTATCTATCATTTTGTAGTCCAGAAATTTTGCGGCAACGAATTTCTTCATCCCGGCATCTTCAGTCTTATATTTCTTTTCAAGCGCATTCCACAATTCTTTGGATGTCTCCATGCTACTGTATACATTATACAGATTATCATCCAGTCCGCTAAGAATATAATTCTTGCATAAAAAATCAGAATGCTTCCACGCTTCAATCACGAGAAAGCGTTCATTATCTGGAGTTTTATCCGGCAGATCAGGAACATCTTCCTTGATGAACTTCTGTAGACATAACGTAGTTAAGTAGAAGAACATCTTCTGCTGCCAGCGTTTGAAATCAATCCCGGAAAATTTTCCGGGTTTTTCTGCCGGTGCCAACGCCGGTGTTCGGCTTGTCGTTGCGTTGGCAGTCGCCATCGGAACAGCTTGGTTTTCGTTTTCAGTCATCATCTTTTCTGTAAAAGAATGACACAAACAAACGTTTAATACACGTTTTCAAACTGGAGTAAAAATCACGTAGATTTTAATATCCAACAAAACGCCACGAAGGCTTAACTCTCCAAAACGGGAGTACACAAACCACAAAGGTTTTAGTTTGCAGAATAATAAGAATAACACAAGTACAGAAATAAATATTAAATTCCTTAAGATTGTTATTCCCGGTCAATATTGCTGTATTTGTAAATATTAATTCTGCAAAATATAAGTTAACGTAATGAAACAATAATAATAAATTCGAGCCCACTGAATTCACAGTGTTTCCTTAAGGAATTTAATCCCCTCCTAGTACCCAAGGTAATGGATTATTTCCTCCCAGGATAGAACGAATAACACACTGGTGTAGCGGTACTTCAAACCCCAGTGTTTCGGCGAACACAAAGTTCGGTAGCAAATCACACTTACAGTTGCTTTGTTTGAAGTTAAAAAACAATGCAGAACGAAGGAGTATATACTCAGAAAAACGTATGGAAGTTCTGAGAGGAAGGAATGCAATGTATAGCCAATTTGTTGAGCGAATTGTATGTTGAGTTTAGTATCTTTCTTCAACATTTGCTGCTCATATATATAGCAGCCAAGAAGGAGTGCAAGACCAAACGTCCACCCTTCATGGTGGAGCAAGCATTACATGTTTGTGGAGCAAGCACTTCATGTTTGTGGAGCAAGCACTTCATGGTGGGAAGACCATTATCCGGCTGCCAAATTATCAATACACGGATTGGAAAATATCCGTTTACAAATACGGATAATCTTACGTTAATATTTACTATTAACAAATAAATTTGGTCCAAAAAATTAATCAATCAATCGATCATTTGACCAAATCCAAATCCAAATCCGAATCCGAAGCCGAAGCCGAAGCCGAAGCCGAAGCCGTAGCCGTAGCCGTAGCCGAAGCCGAGCCGAGCGAGCGACGACGACGACGGCGCGAGGCTTGCTTTCTTCTTAACTCTTTAAGAGCTACAAGAAGAGCAATTATATATATACCCACCAAAAATGTCTTCCACTTCCAATATGGGACAATGTCTCATTGTTAAGAGGGGAAACTTAAAATTTTACTCAAAATTTCATTTTCCCTCCATTTCCCATTCACCCTCATTTTAAGAATATTACATCTTAAAAATAAAACCTCAACAATCCCCCACATGAATGGGGAATGGCTATATCACGGAAGTATGCATGAAAAACTGTGTGATTTACAAGCAAGGATTAATTGCATCTGGATAAGTAGGTTTCCCTTTGAACTTTCCGTAGTAAACTTATGTCGGATATACTCGGTCAATCGGTAGATTTGATATCTTTGAACCGTCGATCTTTGGTGTATACCTAGACAACCATAAGTCACACAATCAACCCTTAACCGTCTTTGGTTCTCATTGTTGTGTTCGTTTCAGCCATGAACACCGCCTGGTTTCATAAGTGCGTAGAGAACTGGCCTTACAAAGTTCTCCTTGAAGCGGCTCACACTTCACACTTAAATAGGTGATTCCTAAACGTGTCATCCTGTAGATACACTATTTGATATACCCCGTATCAAATTTAGAAATCATTAAAAAGCCTTAATGCTTTATCCTTGGTACTGAACATTGTCTCATCACGAGAATGGACTAAAATTTTATTTGACAATGTTGAACCGTCATTAATGACTTTGTTTGATCTCTTTGAACCTAGATCTTGGGATCTCCAGTCTTCTAGGTAGAGTTACCGCCACAATGACTTGTTCTCGGCCATAGCCCCATTCCCCTTGATGATTTCTCAACTACCTCTCTAGTTAGGCCTTTTGTAAGTGGATCCGACACATTATCACTTGACTTTACATAGTCAATTGTGATAATTCCTCTAGAGAGTAATTGCCTAACGGTTTTATGTCTTCGTCGTATATGACGAGATTTACCGTTATACATGACGCTCCCAGCCCTTCCAATTGCCGCTTGACTATCACAATGTATGCATATTGGTGCCAACGGTTTGGGCCAAAATGGAATGTCTTCCAAGAAATTCCGGAGCCATTCAGCTTCTTCACCGGCTTTATCTAAGGCTATGAATTCAGCCTCCATTGTAGAGCGGGCAATACATGTTTGTTTGGACGACTTCCAAGATACCGCTCCTCCACCAATAGTGAATACATATCCACTCGTGGACTTAGAATCAGTTGAACCGGTGATCCAATTTGCATCACAGTATCCCTCAATCACCGCAGGGAAATTACTGTAGTGCAATTCAAAGTTCTGGGTATGTTCTAAATATCCCAAAACTCGTTTCATTGCCATCCAATGAGATTGGCCTGGATTGCTCGTATATCGACTCAGTTTACTTATAGCACAAGCTATGTCTGGTCGTGTACAATTCATGATATACATTAAGCATCCCAATACACGAGCATAATCCAATTGTGATATGCTTTGGCCTTTGTTCTTTGCTAATGCAAGATTCACGTCAATTGGAGTCTTTGCAACTTTAAAGCCCAAGTGCTTGAATTTTTCAAGTACTGTCTTAATATAATGAGATTGTGACAATGCCAGACCTTGAGGAGTCTTATTGATCTTAATTCCCAGAATTAAATCAGCAACTCCCAAGTCTTTCATATCAAACTTGCTATTGAGCATACGCTTAGTAGCATTTATGTTGGCAATGTCATTACTCATTATCAACATATCATCCACATATAGGCAAACAATGACTATGTGATTTGGAACATTTTTAATGTACACGCATTTATCACATTCATTTATCTTAAAACCATTTGACAACATTGTTTGGTCAAATTTCGCATGCCATTGTTTGGGTGCTTGTTTTAGTCCGTAAAGAGACTTAACAAGTCTACATACCTTCTTTTCTTTACCTGGAACCACAAACCCTTCAGGTTGTTCCATGTAAATTTCTTCCTCCAACTCTCCATTTAAGAAGGCCGTCTTAACATCCATTTGATGAATTTCAAGACCATACACTGCAGCTAATGCTACTAACATCCGTATGGACGTAATTCTTGTAACTGGAGAGTATGTATCAAAGTAGTCTAGACCTTCTCGTTGTCTATACCCTTTGACTACGAGCCTTGCCTTGAATTTATCAATAGTGCCATCATCTTTGATTTTTCTCTTAAAAATCCATTTAGAACCCAAAGGTTTATTTCCAGGAGGAAGATCAACCAATTCCCATGTATGGTTGTTCAATATGGATTCTATTTCACTATTGACTGCCTCTTTCCAAAACAATGATTCCGAAGAAGTCATAGCTTCTTTAAATGTTTGAGGCTCATTCTCCAATAAGAAAGTCACAAAATCTGGTCCAAATGAAGTAGACGTTCTTTGACGTTTACTACGTCTTGGATTCTCCTGATTACATGTACTTTCTTTTGTTTCTTCCCGAGGTCGTTTAGATCCTTCACCAAACGACTCACATTCCTTTTTATACGGATATATATTTTCAAAAAACTCAGCATTATCTGATTCTATAACCGTATTATTATGAATGTCGGGATTTTCTGATTTATGAACCAGAAATCGATATGCTTTACTATTTGTCGCATATCCTATGAAAACACAATCAACGGTTTTCGGTCCTATCTTTACCCTTTTGGGTTTAGGAACTTGCACTTTTGCCAAACACCCCCACACTTTAAAATAATTCAAGTTGGGCTTCCTTCCTTTCCATTGTTCATAAGGAATGGATTGTGTTTTGCTATGGGGCACTCGATTTAATATTCGATTAGCCGTAAGAATGGCTTCCCCCCACAAGTTCTGTGGCAAACCAGAACTTATCAACAACGCATTCATCATCTCCTTTAATGTGCGATTCTTTCTTTCCGCAATCCCATTAGATTGGGGCGTGTAAGGGGCTGTTGTTTGATGAATAATTCCATATTCTAAACATATTTCTTCAAAAGGAGATTCATATTCACCACCCCTATCACTTCTTATCATTTTTACTTTCTTGTTAAGTTGCGTTTCAACTTCATTTTTGTATTGCCTGAATGCGTCTATTGCTTCATCTTTACTATTCAGTAAGTAAACATAGCAATATCGAGTACCATCGTCAATAAAAGTTATGAAATACTTCTTTCCACCGCGAGATGGTATTGACTTCATGTCACAAATATCTGTGTGAATTAAGTCTAAAGGATTTGAATTCCTTTCAACTGACTTATAAGGATGTTTAACATACTTACATTCCACACATATTTGACATTTTGATTTTTCGCATTCAAACTTGGGCAGTACTTCCAAGTTAATCATTTTCCGCAAGGTTTTATAATTGACATGACCCAAACGTACATGCCATAAATCATTTGACTCAAGTAAGTAAGAAGAAGCTGAAATATTATTATTATTTTCAACAACCATTACATTTAGATTGAAAAGGCCCTCGGTGAGGTAACCTTTTCCCACAAATATTCCATTCTTACTAATTACAACCTTGTTGGATACAAAAACGCACTTAAAACCGTGCTTAACAAGAAGTCCAGTAGAGACTAAATTCTTTCTCATTTCGGGAACATGAAGGACATTGTTCAAAGTCATGACCTTGCCAGAAGTCATTTTTAGAAATACCTTCCCATATCCTTCAACTTTTGCTGTTGAAGCATTTCCCATATAAACTGTCTCTCCGGGTTCAGCAAGAGCATAGGTAGCAAAAGCCTCTCTAACTGCACAAACATGGCGAGTGGCTCCTGAATCAAACCACCACAGTTTAGGATTTCCCACCAAGTTACATTCAGAGAGCATGGCACACAAGTTATCAACATCATCATGGTTTACTACCATGTTTGCTTGACCCCTTTTCTTGTCTTTCTTCGGAGCACGACACTCCGTAGATTTGTGTCCGGTTTTCCCACAGTTGTAGCAGTTTCCACTGAACCGCTTCTTGCTTGGGTTGTATTTCGGACCAGAAGCCTTCTTCCTCTTTTTTGTTAGCTTCAACAATATTTGCTCCCATTATTGTTGAATTTCCACGGCCTCTCCTTTCAGCAGCTTTATTGTCCTCTTCGATTCTCAACCGAACAATGAGATCTTCAAGGGACATTTCCTTTCGTTTGTGTTTCAAATAATTTTTGAAGTCCTTCCACAACGGAGGCAACTTCTCAATCATTGCTGCTACTTGGAATGCTTCGTTGATTACAAGACCTTCAGCAAGTAGATCATGAATAATCACTTGCAATTCCTGGACTTGAGTAATAACAGACTTGCTATCTATCATTTTGTAGTCCAGAAATTTTGCGGCAACGAATTTCTTCATCCCGGCATCTTCAGTCTTATATTTCTTTTCAAGCGCATTCCACAATTCTTTGGATGTCTCCATGCTACTGTATACATTATACAGATTATCATCCAGTCCGCTAAGAATATAATTCTTGCATAAAAAATCAGAATGCTTCCACGCTTCAATCACGAGAAAGCGTTCATTATCTGGAGTTTTATCCGGCAGATCAGGAACATCTTCCTTGATGAACTTCTGTAGACATAACGTAGTTAAGTAGAAGAACATCTTCTGCTGCCAGCGTTTGAAATCAATCCCGGAAAATTTTCCGGGTTTTTCTGCCGGTGCCAACGCCGGTGTTCGGCTTGTCGTTGCGTTGGCAGTCGCCATCGGAACAGCTTGGTTTTCGTTTTCAGTCATCATCTTTTCTGTAAAAGAATGACACAAACAAACGTTTAATACACGTTTTCAAACTGGAGTAAAAATCACGTAGATTTTAATATCCAACAAAACGCCACGAAGGCTTAACTCTCCAAAACGGGAGTACACAAACCACAAAGGTTTTAGTTTGCAGAATAATAAGAATAACACAAGTACAGAAATAAATATTAAATTCCTTAAGATTGTTATTCCCGGTCAATATTGCTGTATTTGTAAATATTAATTCTGCAAAATATAAGTTAACGTAATGAAACAATAATAATAAATTCGAGCCCACTGAATTCACAGTGTTTCCTTAAGGAATTTAATCCCCTCCTAGTACCCAAGGTAATGGATTATTTCCTCCCAGGATAGAACGAATAACACACTGGTGTAGCGGTACTTCAAACCCCAGTGTTTCGGCGAACACAAAGTTCGGTAGCAAATCACACTTACAGTTGCTTTGTTTGAAGTTAAAAAACAATGCAGAACGAAGGAGTATATACTCAGAAAAACGTATGGAAGTTCTGAGAGGAAGGAATGCAATGTATAGCCAATTTGTTGAGCGAATTGTATGTTGAGTTTAGTATCTTTCTTCAACATTTGCTGCTCATATATATAGCAGCCAAGAAGGAGTGCAAGACCAAACGTCCACCCTTCATGGTGGAGCAAGCATTACATGTTTGTGGAGCAAGCACTTCATGGTGGGAAGACCATTATCCGGCTGCCAAATTATCAATACACGGATTGGAAAATATCCGTTTACAAATACGGATAATCTTACGTTAATATTTACTATTAACAAATAAATTTGGTCCAAAAAATTAATCAATCCA
>NW_027438644.1:27500-54152 GCF_000715075.1 Nicotiana tabacum | reverse complement strand
GCTCGCGCATTTCATTTCTTTTGGGCTACACCTGCTTCTTGCATGGTTGCTTTGGATTGCACCTGTCTCAATTTTCCTAAACAAAGAAAAATTGTCAGTTTGAAAAACAGTGATTGGTTCGGTGGCCTTGATCGTTCCAATTGCTTGGTCTCAGCCTAATTCCTGTTGAGAAACTTTGCCATTGATTTGATTCACAGGCGACCCCTTTTAACTGATCAGACTCGCATTTTCGGATTTTGTGATGATTTGCCCGTGTAAGGCTTTGGTTCTTTCATCCCATTCTGCTTGGGGATTTTTTACGAGACCAACTCAGTGGGGATTTTTATTGGGGAGACTCTGTGGGGATTTGTACAAGGCCGACTCGTTGGGGATTAGCTGGGGCAGACTCTTTGGGGGATTGTACAAGGGGAGACTCTGTGGGGATTTTTACAAAGGGAGACCCTGTGGGGATTTGTACAAAGGGAGACCCTGTGGGGATTTGTACAAAGGGAGGTCCTGTGGGGATTTTTTTTTTGGGTGCATCAGGGATTTTTTGATCCTCAAACCTAAGTGCAGTGGCTAGTCGCGTGGGACTTAACCTTTCCAACTTTATTTTGCCTTTGTAGGCCTTTCTTTTCTGTCTTCTTTCTTCCATCTTCAATTTTAGAGCATTTGGGGGTACCTTGGTTTCTTCGACTTTGCTGAGGCGGTTAACCATGTGAAACTCAACCCTTTCAACTTCAATTGCCTTTATAGGCTGCCATGGCCAGTCGAGGTCGTCTTGATGCCCCCGCTGAGGCTGGGCGCCTTTTGCACATTAGCGTGTATCAAACGAAAGCCCTGTAAATCAGTCTTGCCATCCCTTTCTTTGTCTTGGTTTTGGAACAGTGTTAGACCAAAAGGGATTCAAAGAGAAACAAATAATTGAACGGAGAATGAGTTTAAAACTAGAAGTGTCCCTTTCGGGGAAAGGAGAGAAGGACTTATCTGGAGTACATGCGGACTTCAATGAACATGACATGCCTTTTGGACTGGATGTCTGATCTGTGTAAACTGTCCGACGCTCAAAAATTCATCACAACTTTGCCTTGAATACCGAGGAACCTTGCTAGGACTCTATTGATGCCGATGGCTGTGAGGATCTTATTTTCGATCATGGGCGCCCTTTGTGGGTTTTCACGAGCGGGCACTTTTCATCTCATTTCTTACCATCTCCTTATAGTGCCCGTGTGGGTTTTCACTAAAAAGACTCTCATTTGATTTCCTTTGCTTGCCGTCGCCTTACGGTGCCCGTGTGGGTTTTCACCAATAAGGATCTCTCATTTCATTCCTCTCATTTTGTTGTATCAGACCCAAATAACTCCATCCTCCCATTTTGAACCGCTTTGCCGATTGATCAGAAGGACTTGAACAAGGTTTGGGGTGAAAAGAATTTGGATTGAATTACAACTTTGGAACCTTTTAGGCGGGATCATTGCTGAACCGTTATAACTTCTGCCTCAGTTTCACTTTTGGGGGACTTTGGATTTTTGTTTTGGTGTGACTGAACCCCAAGGAGAGGTTGCCTACGTATCCTTTCGGAATCAAGTCAGACGTAGTTCAGGCAACTCTTGTTTTTGGATTATTTTTTGTTTTTCTGATTTGCTTTGTTTTTCACTTCCCTTCCCTTTTTTCATTTTCATTGTCTTTTTTTTTTGTATATATATTTTCTTATTTTTCCAATTCTTTCTTCTTCTTTTTTTCTTTTTCATTTCAATTTCTTCTCTTTTTTTTGTCATTTTATTTTCAATAATATTTTCAGGTTCCAAAGAGGGTAATCAAAGAAGAGTAACCAGCTCAAATGAGTTTGCAAAGAGTTGATAGTGTTTGGGTAGCGAGAATGAAAGCCTTCGTCATCTCAACCGGAAAAGATTTTATTATATAAAGGATCCAACATACTACCTTTTGACTGCATTTGCATTGACAGCTATTTCAAGGACATTTCCTTCGATGTGTCCCAAGTACAACGCACTCTTTTTGGCAGTACTCTTGTTGTAATGTATGGACCTTTCCAATTTCGGGAATCAATTTTCCTTCAGTTGTTCCAACTCTTTGTTTTGTTTCCTTAAGCTATTCTTCATTGCGACCCAATTCTTGATTCATTATTTCGAGGTCTGACAGAGTTTTAAGATCCGGGCATAAAGTCCGCAAGCATGTCATATTATTGAAATCTGCATTTAATAGAACTAAAAGAGAATGAGAAAATTGACAAGATTTAGGAAAAGAGACATTCCGGGAAAATGAAATATCAATTGATTTTTTTTGATTTTTTTTTGATTTTTTTTTTAATTTTTGAAGATAGAAGGGTTTACATCAGAAAGTAAGACAATAAAGTAAAGCATCTGGATCACACCCTGAGACAATCCAGATGCAGAAAAGATAGCAAGACTGGCTACCGAGACTCCCGTCTGATGGGGAACTTTCAGGCTTGGCAATCATTTTTTTTTGCTTTTCTTCTGTCTCGGAAATGGCTGCAATAGCCTTCAGTGCCGGATCAAATTCCTCAACTTCACAGATCATTCCGTCTATTGGCCTGTTTGTGAGAGTTGGCAGGGGAATTTTCATCATATTAGGAAACTTTTCGTCCCGGAGAACGATTCTTTCAGCTTCAATCAAGTCTTCAACTGCCATTTTGAGGGTCCAAATGACCAACAGTCCTTTGTACCGTGTCCCACTTCTCCAGAGTGGTATTCACATCTAGTATCAGCTCGATGCGGGGGGGACTCGGTGTTTGGCCGATTTGGGGCCGCTGGCTGCAGCAGACTTCGCCTGACTAGCTTTTGGAACGAGCCTGAGTATGATTCACCAATAGGGGTGAACTGATTCCTTTTGAAAGACTCTCTTGGGTGAGGATTGTACTGAGGAACATTTGATTGGGGACTAATGGAGTTTGGTAAGGATGGGCATTTTTGGGAGGTGGAGCTTAGTTTTGTGTATAATGTTGTGGTCGCGTGCAAGGCTGCATGTTCATCACCGCATACCAACAAAACCAATCACCTGAACAAAACCTGACTAATTTACTCACACACACAACTTGTTAGTTTTGAGGCATTTAACATATAGGAAATTGCACGTTGGGATGCAATGCACCTAAACAGTTAAACGCTTCTACCATGTGTTTGAACGAGTTGCATGTTTCAACCCTGCCTTAAACTAGCCATCTTCACTATGTACCTCTTTTCTTTTATTCCTGCCTCTCTTTAACCACACTAGACCTTGTTTTTTTTTAAAAAAAATTTATTTTGTCACTCTTTTTTCCTTTTTTTTCACTATATTTTTTCTCTTTTTCACTCAATTTTCTTTCTCCTTTTCTTTCAGTTTTTTTACTCAATTTATTTTATAGCTATGATCGAATCCGATGGAGATTGCCTACGTATCATGACCCCGCATGAATCAGATCTTGCGTAGTTCGGGACTAACAAGTGCAAAAATAAAGAAACAAGTGTTCATTTTGCATTGTGCTCATCCTGCACATTTATTTAAGGTAATTTAAGCAAAAATGATTTGACTATATTTTAGAAAGAAAGATCCGATTTTCGAACACGGCCTTTCAGCACTTCGGGGATGAAGATTTTAAGGCTGTGAGGGTCAATCGATTAAAAACTTTAAAAGATGATTTGAAAGTGGCCGTTTATGCAAAGTCAGCCTTCCGTCGTCCTTTTCGGGAATATTTGGCTGTTTTTGACAACAACAACATCACTTGATTTATTTATGACCTTTTTTTCAGAATGGTGACCCGACATTGGGAACACGGCCTCACAGAGCCTCGGGGACGAGGATTCCAAGGCTGTTGGGCAAATTGGTCAAAGTTCAAAAATGACCAAAAATGGCTGTTTGTGCAAAGTCAGCCTTCCGGCGTCCCTTTTGGGAACATTCGGCTATTCTTGACAAAACGGCATCACCCGACTCATTTATGATGAGGTTAAAATTCTGACATTTTGGCTATTTCTGAAAAAGGGGAGGTTGGACCCGATGAGGGTTGCCTACGTATCTCATACCCTGTGAGAATCAAACCGGCGTAGTTCGGGCGATCGTGAATAGAGTAAGTAAACTAACTTTTTTTTTTGGAATAATTTATTTATTTATTTATTTTTTTTAAAAAATGCTTTAAAAGAATAAAGGTTTTTTTTTTGGATTTTTGTTTCTTTTGGATTTTACTAAAAACAATGCTTTAAAAGGAGAAAAGGATATATTTTTTGGATTTTTGAACTTGACTCTATTTTTATTTGAAAGAAAGACTTCTAAAAAAATAATTCTTTTTCTTTTGATTGGAACTTTGAGAATTTTAAAAGTAAAAAAAAAGAAAAATATTTTTGTTTGAATTTTCATTTGTTCTCTCTTTTTCTAAATAAGAAAGAAAATATTTTTTTTGGATTTTGGCTGTCGTCTCTTAATTTTCGAAAGAGGCACTTTTAAGAAAATATTTTAGATTTTCGAGTTTTTTTTTTAAATTTACAAAAGTACTTCTAAAGAAAAATGAAAATATTTTTTGACTTTAATTTTTTAATTCTATGACATTTACGAAAGAAAGACTTTTAAAGAAGGAAAGTCTTTAAAGGAACGAATATATATATTGATTCTTTTTTTTTTGATTTTTTGGAAAAATACTTCAAAATAAAGGAAACCCGTATTTGGATTTTGATTTTTATTTCTTTTTATTATTTTTATTTTTTCTTTTATTTCTTTTTCCGTGTGAAATACTTCAGAAAGAAGGAAACTACCCTTTTTTTTTGAGTTTTAAAAACTTCTTCTCTTTTTTTTTTGAATTTTCTAAGGAAAGATTTCTAAAGAAGGAACTAATGAAAAATATTTTTTTGGATTTTTTGAAAATTGGGGTCGGAACCGATGAGGTTTGCCTACGTATCTCACATCCGGTGAGAATCAGACCCGCGTAGTTCGGTCGATCGGGCGTAGAGTAAATAAACTAAACCCTTTCTGACTACAATCTTTTAAAGAAAAGGAGAAAAATATTTTTCTGGATTTTTATATTTCTTTTTTGTATTTTTTGAAAAGAGACTAAGGAAATATTTATGAATTTTAAACTTCTTTTCACTCTTTTTTTTGAAATTTCGAAAATCTTTTAAAGAGATACTACAAATGAAACAATATTTTTTGAATTTTGAATTTTCTCCCTTTTTTTTACTTTTAAATAAATACCCTTTTTTTTATTTTGAAAGTGATTAAAAGGAATTTTTTTATATGTTTTTTTTAATAAATCAAACTAGAAGACAAATTTTGTTTTCATTTTTTTTTAAAGTTTTTTTTAGAAACCGGCCAGCATGCAGATCTGAAGCAAATAAATGCGCAAAACAAACGGGATGCAGCAGGATGGTCTTTTCATTTCAGGTTGCTTGTCCTAAACGGACCCAACCCCTGTGTTGAGTCCCTTATGTCAAATGCAACATGATGCAAATAAGCGTTCCTACTAGGGATCCGGACATGAGGTTTCGTTATACTAGGTTTATAACCTGGGTATATGTTCTAGACTATGTACCCGAGCGGACAACTCAAGTCGAGGAGGGGTCAACTTACCGCGAACCAAAAGGCCATCCGGCTTCGTAACTTGTCCGAGCCTCATTTTTTATTTTAGGGTATGACACTAACAGAATAGGGAGTCTCAACCAGTAAGCACATCCCCGGAGGTGAAGAGAGAAGGGTTCGGCACAGTTTATATATACAGTCAAATAATATCAAAGCGGTAAAAGCAGCATTTAGCACATTAGGCTCAAACATGTAAAAATCAGATAAAGCCAAATATAACAATTTATCTAAGCTCGAATTTCTAACCCTGAACCAGTGGTTCTGGGTTACTAGTCCCCAGTAGAGTCGCCAGAGCTGTCACACCTCCTTTTTGCGCCCGTCCCGAAGGGTTAAATGCGCGAGGGGAGTTTTTCCAATTTAAGTGACAATATTCGAAATGAGATTATTTATTTAATTCAGAGTCACCACTTGGGAAAGGTTTGGCTTTTGGTGTCTCAAGTCACCGGTTTATCTTGAATCCCGAATCGAGGAAAATATTCGACTTTTCCAAATGAAGTCTGCGAACCAGAAATTCTAAGTAAGGAATTCTGTTGACCCGAGGGAAGGTGTTAGGTACCCTCGAATCCCGTGGTTCTAGCACGGTCGCTTAAATTGTTATAATGGCTAAATATCTGATTTAAATACATGTTGTGACTTATGTGCTTTTATTAAGTTTAAACCGCTTTTATTATTATCATTTATTTTTATAGAATTGCAACGTCGTGAAAATGCATCTCGAACCACGTCACAATCAATGCACCCGTAGTTGTTAACATATTTCGACTCCGTTGAGATTTGAATTTGGGTCACATAAATGCGCACCCGAATTTAAGAATGTAATTTAATTAAGTCGCGCCTAAAGAGTCTAACGCGTTATTATCTTTGGGGAAGGCAGTGAAATTCACTAAACAGTCCATCCCAAATTCTAAGTATTTATTATGATCAATTATTGAGGGCCCCGCAATTTGCATTTTTATTTGGCGAGGCTCGTCTCATTATTTTTTAAAAGGATAATCTTAGCACGACTACATTTTCTATTTTTTGTTTTCTAAAATAAATGAAGATAAGGTCCTACTTTATTTACATACTTTCGAGTTATTATGGTTAAGTTCCAAAAGTGAGTTGTTTAAGGAGTTTGCATGGCAACACATAGAATATTCTACATACAGACAGAAAAGAAAGAAAAGGCTACATTAAATTACAACTTCAATCTTTCTCATTTTTTGCATTCATGCTTCGAGTGGCTTACAAGATGAACCAGTGTATCAGTTTGTGTACCGGATCGACACGAAATATGTACGGACTGTTTTGACAAACCTCGACCAAAGCTCGAACAAACAACGACGAAGACGAACCTAAGAAACAACTGAAGCCACGCCGAAGCAGTAGCAGCAGTTGACGCAGCAGAAGCGATGCGTGAGCAACAGTAGCAGTTGCGTGAGCAGCGACAGGTCGTTTGGTTGTTTAAATGGTGGACGCGGGCAGCAGCGAACAAAATCAGCAGCTGGACGCAGCTGAAGCGAGCTGCGAATGGAGATGCATCAACACTGTTTGGAGCAGCCATGGCTGCTCGTCGTAGCTGGACGCGTGCAGCAGTAGTGACGAGCCGGAGCAGGCTGTAGCGCGACACTATAGCAGCAGCGTGAATGGAGATGCAGCAGCGCGACACAATGGCGTCGCCTTGCCGGAGAAGAAAGCGCAACGATGGATGTTGGTCGAAGCTAAGGCAGCATGACGAAGAAGATGAAGACGTGAGAGGTCTGTTTGGAGGGTGGTTGACGACGAGAAGGCAGCCATGGCTGCTAGGGAGTGGAGCTTGGGGAACCCATGGTTGTGTGTTTGGAGTTTTGGAGAAGGAGCAGCCAAGGGAAGGGGGCGGATCTCTTTCTTAGGTTTTAGGTTTTTTTTTTTGTTTTGTTTTGTTTTGTTTTGTTTTTTTTTTGTTTTGAAATGCAAGATAGGGGTGTTGGGTTATGGATTGGGTCGACCCGGTTTGAAATGGACCGGGTCGTGGGGAAGGTTGGACAATTGTTTGGGCCTGGGGGTTGAAATTTGAAGAAGTGGCCCAATCCGATTTTTCTTTGTATTTTTGCCCTCTTTTCTTCTTTTATTTTCCTAAAACTAAATTCTAAAAATCCTTAAATTATTATTAACCACTAAATTAAGCTATAAAAGCGCAAATTAACTCCCAATAACAATTAACGCACAATTAAGTAATAATTAAGCATAAAATTGTACATTTGGACATTAAATGCTAAAAATGCAAAAGATACCTATTTTTGTAATTTTTAATTTTTGTAAAACAAATTTAATTACTAACAATTGTAGAATTAAATCCTACATGCAAAATGCGACATATTTTTATATTTTTTATTAATTTAACGAATAAACATGCAAGGAAAAATACAAATAATCATCCAAAAATGTCACAAAAATACTCAAAATTGCACACCAAGGAAAATCATTTTATTTTGAATTTTTTGGGAGTAATTCTCATATAGGGCAAAAATCACGTGCTTACAATTACAGTTCAAAAAATAAAGTAAAGAAAATACATCAGAAGTTGAAAATTACAACCAAGGAGAGCCTGATTCAGACTTCCTGTCTGAAGTATGAAGTAAACCAACTCCAAAGATCATGTTTCAAAGCCTTTCTCCCATTTGGGTGTGTCAGAGTTCCCTAAGAATTTCATAAGAACTCCGGGCAGTGCTTACACCCAAATGTATCACCATATTAAGCCAAAGTGCAGTGTGGAAGGGCCAGCCCTCAGGTGTCCAAGTTCAGAGGGAACTCAAGGTCCCAAGACAAGGCTCACAAGAGGAGGGCAAAACTTAGGAACTAAGAGATAGTGCAAGTGCAGAATTCTGAAAGAGGGAAAGGGGAAGGGAAACAATACACATAGTGATATAGGGAATGGGGAGTTGTAAGAGGTAAAAAGTAGGTTAGTGGGCATAACCCAACAATGGGAGATACTGGCATACCCATAAGCCTACTGGAACACATTGTTTAGAGGTTAGGATCCCCTAAGGGATCAAGTTCAAAACCATAGACAATAACTTGCATATTGCCATGTTTTAAACTGTAACTCAAAGAACATAAAGGGAAATAGGAAATATGGATTCATAGCAGAAACAAGCAAAAGGAAATCAACATACTAGTTTAAGCATTTAACTCTACAGGAATAGTAAAGTAGACATAGATGTAGAAAACTGTAAGTAAACACATTGTGGTGATGCTGAAGTTAAATTAGGACATACCAGTTCTAAAGAAACAAACAGGGAAAAGCAGTCATCTTGTGAAAGTCAGAATGCAGACAAGAAGGAAGAATTCTATTATGTGAGAGTGAGAATTTAGAAGAGATTCTGATGTTGTGAAGTCTGAAGTGTAGTGAAGAAAGGTCGTGCCTTTTATAGTGTGAAAGTCATGAGGAAACAAGGTAAGAAAATATTTTGAAAACTGATTGTCAATCAATTACACAAGGCTTCTCTTAATTAAGGGATTCAGATTCAAACGTGTATAAACCAATTAAGGAAAGAAATTAATCAAACACTTTGTGCAAAGTAGGCAATTAGGGGTGAATACATAAATGTTATTTAAAGACAGGGTTTTAAAATACACGGTTTATACAAATAAGGTAAGAGGATCAATTAACGGCCAGTAAATCAAAAGGTATGAGATTTGGTATGAATGAACCAAGGCAAAAAAGATGAAGAAGGGTTTTACTTAAGTCGAGTAACGGAGGAAATCAGTAAAAAGATGGAAAGAATCAATCAAGCTATATTCAAAATGAAGTTTGCACTAATTGCAAATTTGAAAACCATTTAGAGGGAAATTCATCATATATAAGGAGCATGCGAACATGTTAAGCATGAAGGAAGACTGTAGTGTCATTGTAAAGTAAGTAGAGAATCCAGTATAGAAACGTTTAGCAAAAGGTCAAAGTCATATGAAAGCAAGGAATGGGTCTGAAAGAGTTAGGGGTTTTGAAATAAACCCTAAGTTCAATCAAATCACATAATCAAGCTTGGCAGAGCCCCCAAATTCTAGGGTTTCCACATTGAATCAAGTACAGAGATAAGAAGGCAAGTAGTTGAAACAGGCTTAGAGGTTT
Source organism: Nicotiana tabacum (assembly GCF_000715075.1). Taxonomy (NCBI): domain Eukaryota; kingdom Viridiplantae; phylum Streptophyta; class Magnoliopsida; order Solanales; family Solanaceae; genus Nicotiana; species Nicotiana tabacum. The sequence continues at coordinate 44,503 of NW_027438644.1, read as the reverse complement.
CAGAGTTGAAACCTCTTGCATGCTTCTTTCATCAACAGAAACTCATGAGAAAAACATGATAGCAAAGTAACATGCGGAACACAGTAGAAGCACTCAAAAGAAAAATGCTGATAGGAACAGTAAAAGAAACATGCTTAAGAGATTTTTCCGAAGAAACTTAAACATGGCTTAATAGAAGGAAAATAAGGAAACTTAAGAACTTAGCAGGAAAATACAGTAGGAGAAACATGCTGGAACATAGTAGAAGACAAAAATATAAGAATACAGTAGAAAAGCATATGAGAGCATAATATGGAAAACATGGTAGTAGAACATACAAGCATGGAGTATATAAAACTCAGTAAAAGAACATACAAGAACAGAGTGTAAAAACTCAGTAGAAGAACATACAAGAACGGAGTGTAAAAACTCAGTAGAAGAACATACAAGGTAGAAGGAAAACATAGAACAAAAAAGAGGCAAATACACACAAAAGAAAAGGAAAAGAAAGTCAGAGAAACACTTAAGCATTTCCAGAAAACCCTAGATGAAGCGGTTTTGAAAGTAATTTTTAAAAGAAAAGTTAGGGAAATCGTTTGAAAACTCAAGGAGAGCACAGATACACAACGGATCTAAGGAAATCAGAGAAAACCTCAAAGTGTTAGGGTTTCAAAAGAACCTTAGAAGTGAGATAGGCTTTGAAAGGTCACCGATCTGAGTCGGAGATGTCGGAATCAGGGTCAAACCACCATGGTACGCCGGAGTAAAGCCGGAGATGGCCATGGAACCTTGAATTGACAGAGGTCTGGGTGTAAACCTTCAAGGTCAGGCCTCAAATCTTCAGGTATCAGGCGCATGGGAGCAAGAGAAGGTGAGTATAAGACTCCCAAAGCCTAAGAAGCCATGGATTCCGGTGGGTTTCAAGGTAGAATTGATGGTAAGAGGCGGTTAGGGTTTGGGAATGTTCGATAGAGTTTGAGAGTTTAGAGGCGGATAGTAGGTGAGAAATGAGAAGGTTAGGGTGGTCGTTTGGGTTAAAAAATGTAAGAGTAGATAGGGGCCGTTGATCTCAGAGATCAACGGCCAGGATGAGAGGGGTCTGGGTCGGGTAGGATTTAATCGGGTTAGGGGCGGGTTTAAATTAAAATTGGGTTAGGGAATTGAGATTGCCATTGGGTTCAATTGGGGGGTTGATTTGGGCTACAATTGAAATGAAATAGGGCTAGTATTTAAATAGCCACTTTTCCCTTATTTATTTTATAAAAATAGAAAAATAATTTCTAAAAATAAATTAAAGGTACTAAGATGATTAATAATATGTAATTATCAAACTAAAAATACTGGAGTCAATTTTATAATTATGAAAACAATTAAATCTTAAAATAGGTTAATATCACAATTATACGCAATTTAGCTTTAAAAATACTAAATAAATTTGTAAGAATATGCAAATATTATTCCAGCTATATTTTAGTATAGATATGAGAATCCAATAAGTGAATCACCCAAAATGATAATTTTGGGGATAATTATTGGGGTTTTCTTGATAAAATAAGGCAATAAATAGATTTAAAAATCTTTTTAAAAAATTAGAAAATATACTAAAACATTTGGACACACTTATATATGCATACGCATGCTATTTTGAAAGTATTGTGCATATACAAATATACAAAAAAATATTGGGTATCAACAGCTGCCCCTCTTTACCCGGGAAGGATGAAAGAGTTATTGGGTAAAGATATGATGACCAATTTTAACCGAACGAAATGGTTTGAAGAATTTGACCGAGATCTGGCTCCTGAGCTGCCTACATATCCCTGGTCTTACAGGAATCAGGCGATATGTAGTTCAGGATCCGTCGGTGGAGTATGCCGATGGAGATTTTCCAAGATGGACGCGATATTTGGGTTAGGATGGATGGTTAAAGTCTAATAGGGTTGCGGGAACTGGAGCGGGATTGCTCCTGCTGAGACGGCCATTGCTTGCCGATTTACCTACAAATGAATATTATGTTGTGCGAAAATTTAAACATGATGCAAGTTCCCGTCGGACCATGAAATGTTATCTTTGGACAGTTAGGATGACGTCCTCAGACATGATGTCCTTGGCCATGAAGCATATGATAAGGATTCGCAGGCCATGAAGTGGTGCTCTCGGGCTATGAGAATGATACCTCCGAACTATGACGCTTTTGAATAATGATATGCAAAAGATAAAAGGGGTCCTCAGGCCATGGCATGGCGTTCTCGGGCTATGAAAATGGTGCCTCCGAACAATGACGCCTTCGGATGATTTGGCGATGTCACAGCCTATGAGGTGTAGTAGGTGGCGATCTTTCAGCCTATGAGGTGCAGTAGGTGACGATCTTTCAACCAATGCAAAATGTAAATAAAGGGGTAATCTTTCAGCCGATGCAAGATGTAAATAAAGCGACGATCTTTCAGCCATGCAAGATATAAATGAAGGGGCGATCTTTCAGCCGATGCAAGATGTAAATGAAATGGAAATCTTTCAGCCATGCAAGATGTAAATGAAGTGACGATCTTTCAGCCATGCAAGATATAAATGAAGTGGCGATCTTTCAGCCATGCAAGATGAGGTAGAGCTTAACCTTGGAAGGCAAAAAGGTAGCCTTATGCAATGCAGAGAATGCAGATGGAGACAAAGCTTAGTCTTGGAAGGTAGAATGGTAGCCTTATGCAATGCAGAGAATGTAGATGGAGGTAGAGCTTAACCTCGGAAGGCAGAATGGTAGCCTTATGCAATGCAGAGAATGCAGATAGAGGTAGAGCTTAACGTCAGAAGGCAGAATGGTAGCCTTATGCAATGCAGAGAATGCAGATGGAGGTAGAGCTTAACATCGAAAGACAGAATGGTAGCCTTATGCAATGCAGAGAATTGTAGATAGAGACAGAGCTTAGTCTCAGAAGGTAGAATGGTAGCCTTATGCAGTGCAGAGAATGCAGATGGAGGTAGAGCTTAACCTCGGAAGGCAGAATGGTAGCCTTATACAATGCAGAGAATGCAAATGGAGGTAGAGCTTAACCTCGGAAGGTAGAATGGTAGCCTTATGCAGGAAGTAAAAATGGCAAATGGAAATAGAGTTTTCTTAGCTGATAATGGATTGCGGTATCGTGATTGTTGGGGATATTGTGCCTGCTGGGGACACTGTTGTGCGGATAGCAGTTACGAGCAAGTGCAACGGTTCGGAGAGTTGTATTTCTAAACTTTGTGAGTAAGCGTATAGTGTATTTGATGATTTTGCAACTCAAGTGCCTGCATCCAAAGAAAAATGGTGAGTTTGTACAGGGGAAAAGGTTAATTCGTATCCCCGCTGGCTTTGCTTGACCTTCTCGGCTTTGATCCGGCGATACCGTATATATCACTGGAGTAGCATTGCTAAACAAGACAATTTTAGTAATAAATATGCATGATTTAGTAAAAGCATAACACAAGTACATAATTAAGAATAGTTCTCTTTAGATGAACCGACGACTACGACATCAAGACATTGCAACTTTTCTTGCTCCGGAATTTTGAGGGTCCTCCTCAAAATTCTGCCCTAGTTTACTGGGTTGTTGCTTCTGACGACTGTTAATGATAAATGGCTGGAATCGACTTCGGAATTTTGAGGGTCCTCCTCAAAATTCTGCCCCAGTTTCCAATAGCGGGGGAAATGAAAATTTTATTGAATTGTTATCGAACCTATAGGGATGCCTACATATCCCCTTTTACATGGGAATCAGGTTAGGCGTAGTTCAAATTACATCATAAAAGAAAGCATAAATGTTACACATAGTATCGCTTGACTGCGTCTGAATTGATCGGCTTTGGCCAGACTTCTCAGTCCATTTCTGCGGGTATGAGGGCTCCTCCTGTTAGAACCCGGTGAACCATGTACGGACCCTGCCAGTTGGGAGAGAATTTCCCTTTGTCTTAATCTTGATGTGGAAAGATTTTCTTTAACACCAGATGCCCCGGTGTGAACTGTCTTGGCTTGACTCTTTTGTTGAAGGCTCTGGACATCCTGTTCTGATAAAGTTGACCATGGCAAACTGCATTCATTCTCTTTCCATCTATAAGAGCTAGCTGCTCATAACGGTTCTTTACCCATTCTGCATCGTCTAGCATTGCTTCCTGTAAGATTCTTAATGAGGGAATTTCCACCTCAGTGGGAATGACTGCCTCTATACCGTAGACCAGCATATAGGGGTTTGCTCCTGTCGATGTGTGGACTATGGTGCAGTATCCCAATAAAGCAAATAAGAGCTTCCCGTACCACTGCTTATGCTTCGCTATCATTTTCCTTAGTATCTTCTTGATATTCTTGTTGGTGGCCTCTACGACTCCATTCATCTGAGGTCTGTTAGCTGTAGAATTACTTAAAGGTTTCACACATGGATTTCATCAAATCGCTGTTGAGGTTTGAGCCATTATCAGTAATGATTGACTCTAGAATTCTGAACCGACACATGATACGATCGCAGACGAAATCCGCCACGACTTTCTTAGTCACTGCCCTGTAAGATGCTGCTTCAACCCATTTGGTGAAATAATCAATTGCTACTAGGATAAACCTGTGCCCGTTTGATGCGGCGGGTTCCATTGGTCAGATAACATCTATTCCCTAGGCGGCGAACGGCCACGACGAGCTTGTTGCATTAAGCTTATTTGGTGGCACCTTTATTATGTCTGCATGTATCTGGCAGCGGTGGCACTTTCGGACATACTGGATGCAGTCCGTTTCCATAGTCATCCAAAAGTAACCATCTCGGAGTATTTTCTTTGCTAAAACAAAGCCATTCATATATGGACCGCAGGTCCCTGCATGAATTTCCTCTAATAGCCCGGATACCTCCTTTGCGTCGACACACCTTAATAATCCCAAATCATGAGTCCTCCTGTACAGGATTCCTCCGCTGTGAAATAAATTGTTGGATAACCTCCGAAGCATGCGCTTCTGAGTAGCGTTTGCGAGTTCTGGGTATTCTCCTTTTGCCAAGTATTCCTTGATATCATGAAACCAAGGCTTTCGTCTGCTTCTTCCTCAACATGAGCACAGTAAATGGGCTGATCATAGATCTTTACCGAAATGGGATCAATGAAATTCTTGTCTGGATGTTGTATCATGGATGATAGGGTAGCCCGTGCATCGACGAATTCATTTTGGACTCTAGGAACATGCTGGAATTCTATCTTTGTGAACCTCTTTCTCAACTCCTGCACATAATGCAGATAAGGGAGTATCTTGGAGTTCTTGGTCGCCCATTATTCTCGGACCTAATGTATAAGCAAGTCTGAATCCCCAATTACTAGCAACTCTTGGATGTTCATGTCAATGTCCATCTTGAGCCCTAGTATGCAGGCTTCATACTTGGCCATATTGTTGGTGCAGGGGAACATGAGTTTGGCAGAAACTGGATAATGCTGACCGGTTTCTGATACTAGGACCGCTCCTATGCCAACTCCTTTGAAATTTTCTGCTCCATCGAGTAACATTCTCCAACCGTCATAGGATTCTGCAATGTCTTCTCCTATGAATGATACCTCTTCATCAGAAAAATATGTTTTCAGGGGTTTGTATTCTCCATCCACGGGATTTTCAGCAACGTGATCTGCTAGTGCCTATCCTTTGATTTCTTTCTGAGTTACATAGACAATGTCAAATTTACCCAACAAGATTTGCCACTTGGCCAACTTGCCAGTGGGCATGGGCTTCTGAAAGATGTATTTCAAGGGATCCATTCTTGATATGAGATATGTAGTATAGGCACAGAAGTAGTGCCTCAACTTTTGAGCTACCCAAGTCAAAGCACAACAGGTGCGCTCTAACAGAGAATACCGAGTCTCTTACGAGGTGAACTTCTTACTGAGGTAATAGATGGCCTGCTCCTTCCTCCCCATTTCATCATGCTGCCCCAAAACATAACCGAATGCTCCATCCAATACTGCAAGGTAGAGTAATAGAGGTCTACCCGACTCGGGCGGTACTAAGACTGGTGGTGTTGATAGGTATTCCTTGATTCTGTCGAAAGCTTTTTGGCAATCATCAGTCCATGTGGTAGCGGCGTCCTTCTTCAACATCTTAAAGATCGGCTCACAGATGACCGTAGATTGTGTTATGAACCGGCTGATGTAGTTAAGTCTTCCCAGGAAGCTCATTACGTCCTTCTTGTCCTTTGGCGGTGGCAGTTCTTGAATATCTTTGACCTTAGATGGATCCAATTCTATTCCTCGACGACTCACAATGAACCCAAGTAGTTTTCCGGTAGGAACCCCAAATGCACATTTTGCGGGATTCAGTTTCAGGTTGTATCTTCTCAGTCTGTTGAAGAACTTCCTTAAATCTTCCATGTGGTCAGTGGCTTTCTTGGACTTTATGATGACATCATCTACATACACCTCAATCTCCTTGTGTATCATATCATGGAAGATAGTAGTCATGGCCCTCATGTAGGTGTCCTCTGCATTCTTTAACCCGAATGGCATCATCTTGTAGCAGTACATCCCCCACGGCATAATGAAAGCCATTTTCTCAGCATCTTCTTCGTCCATCCAGATCTGATGATATCCAGCAAAGCAATCTACAAATGATTGCAACTCATGCTTGGCGCAATTGTCGATCAGGATGTGTATGTTCGGCAAGGGGAAGTCATCCTTTGGACTGGCCCGATTGAGATCCCGGTAGTGGACACAGACTCTGACCTTCCCATCCTTCTTCGGCACCGGCACATGCACAATATTGGATAACCATGTCGGATATTCTACTACCCTGAGGACCTTAGCTTTGACCTGCTTAGTGACTTCTTCCTTGATTTTTAGACTCATGTCGGGTTTAAACTTTCTGAGCTTCTATTTTACCGGTGGACATGTTGGATCAGTTGGCAGTTTGTGGGCTACAATAGATGTGCTCAAACCAGTCATGCCATCATATGACCAGGCGAATATGTCTTCATATTCCTTTAGAAATTCTATGTATTCTTCCTTTTCTGACGGTGACAAATGAACGCTGATCCGAGTTTCTTTGATATTTTATACATCTCCTAGGTTCACAATCTCGGTCTCGTCCAGGTTGGACTTAGGCCTGTTCTTAAAATTTTCAACCTCTTTAACAATCTCTTCCGGTATATCATCTTCCTCTGAATCTATGTCCGTTTGTTTTGTTGTCTCGTTGCACGTCACAACCATTGGTTCATCAAGATAGGTAATAGTAATGTTGTATAAGTAAAGTAATGAGAGAAAATAATAAGAGTAATATTTGTAAGGAAACCGGAATGCTTTGATAAATTTCATAACTGTTTTAAACATTGGAAGATCTTATTGTGAAAATTCAAAAATGTGAAAGGAAAATCAACTAGTAAAAATAAAAGATAGTGCATGATGCTTTGTTCAGCCTTGCTACCCCGAGGCTTTCCGAGTTCTGGTGGTTCTGATGATCCAATTGTTGAGGCATGCTCCTTGGCTTACAGCCTGTATGGAAGGGCCTTCCTCCCCCTCCTCCTCAAAAATGACACAACAATCTATGTCATCTTCTTCTAGGAACAAATTTCTCACTGCTGCCAGTGCTTCCTCTTCTTCCGACCCATAGATAACATCAGCCGACTGGAAAGTCTGCTCCAAATATGGTATTGGCTGCTCCAGCGAATAGTACGGGCCGTGCAATGGTGGTGACCAGTTGTTGAATTTCTCCCAAGTATATTCGTATCCCAGACCAAAGGTGGTGCCATGTTTCTTCAGTTTGATTGGCTTGGGGATTCCTTGGAGGTTCTTGCCAAGTCCCTTTCCAGGCTCATATCCGCTCCAGTTTAGTATGCTTTCAATTTTGTTGTCCCATCATTAATCTTTGTCAACGGCGTTGACTCGCTCGATGTGGTGATAGGTTTCCCAACCTATCTTTATTCTTTCTCTAATTGCTGGGATGGTTGGCGACTGTATATGGGATTGCTTCCATCGCCGTGAATGATCATCTCTTGGTGATTCCACTAAAACTTCACTGCATGATATAGTGTTGATGCTACAGCCCCAACAACATGAATCCACGGTCATCCCAATAGCAAGTTGTAAGATGCTGACACGTCTATAACCTGAAAATTAACGTCGAACCAAGTAGGCCCCATTTGCAAACACATGCTGATTTCTCCAATGGTGGATTTTTGGGAACCGTCGAAAGCTTTGACGTTGATGGCTCCATCCTTGATCTCATGCAGACCATTTCCCAATGTTCTGAGTGTTACCAACGGACAAATATTGAGGCTGGACCCTCCATTAATCAGGATCCTAGTGATAAAATAATCTTCGTATTGTATGGTGATGTACAACGCTTTGTTGTGACTCAACCCTTCTAGTGGCAACTCATCTTCATGAAAAGTGATCTTGTGAATTTCCAATACCTGCCCTACTATGTTTGCCATTTCTCCTTCGGTGATGTTGCTTGGTACATATGCCTTACTCAGCACCTTTAACAAGGCATTCTTATGTGCATCAGAACTTTGCAGCAAAGCTAGGATAGAAATTTGTGCCAGTGTTTTGTTCAACTGATCAATGACTGAGTATTCCCTAGCTTGTATATTTATCTAAAGATCATCGGGCCCAGTTTCAGTGATGGTCGGCCGACCAGAGGCCTGCTTACTCGACTCAGCTAAATGCTCTGGAGTATAAACCCTACCGGTTCTTGTCATACCCTGTGCCGCAACTGTTTCCCCGAATTTAGCTTTCCCTTTCCTTCTTGCCTCGGCTGTGTAATCCCAAGGTATGGCATTTGTATGGAATGGTGTTACGTCCGACATTGTTACTGGGATGGGCACCTTTACTCCGAACGGAGCATGTATTTTGGAGGGTAAAACTGCAACTTCAAACGGTGCGGGTGCGTTTGTTAGAGACCCAAAATCGACTTCAATTGGTGTTGGCATCTTTGTAGGGGGTGGTGCTTCAAATTCAAGTGGTACAAACATGTTTACCTCGGCATCCCCAGAAGGTTGATTCTAGATTATGATCAAATTGTGGGTGACTATCGGCTTCTTTGGTTCGTCACCTTCTGTGATTAAACCGATCGATCCTTTGGGATCCCAATCATCCTCTATTTCAATCATGTGAACACCTCCACCCTTATGGTCCGACAGAGGGTTGTTGTGGACATTCGGAGTAGGATCCTTTGCTACAATGATCTTGTTATCGATCAGAGTCTAGATCTTATCTTTCAGAGAGTGCGATTCATCAATGGTATGTCCCTTAATGCCGGAATGGTATGCACAGGATTTATTTGGATTAACCCACTGAGAAGGGTTTTCAGGGGTTATAGAAGGGATAGGGGTGACATAACCAATAGCTTTGAGCCTTTCGTACAACTAGTCAATCGGTTCAGCAATGGCGGTATACTGTTTGGGGGGTCTGCAGTCAAAATTTGGTCAAGGTCTAGGGAAGTTTTGACGTGTGGGAGGTGATTGATAGTGGGATGGCTGAGCATTGGAGACATGTATGGGTTAGAAATATTTGGGTGAAGTAGGTTGATATGTAGGAGGTGGGGGTGATTGGTAAGTAGGTGATAGAGCTTGGTAAGAGTGTGAGGGTGCTTGGTAATTCTGGGTAAGCTGATATATGAGTGGAGGTATCGGATAGGCTTGGTATTTGATAGGGGATTTGGCTCTTTGTGCAACCATTACGGCACCAACGTCCCTTTTCTTAGACGTACCACCAGACTGTAAAGCCTTATTAGTAGCTTGCAAAGCTTCAAAGTTCATAACCATACCACTTTTGATGCCTTCCTCGATCCTTTCCCCTAGCTTGATGATGTCGAAAAATTTTCGGCTCTCAATAAATATCAACCTTTCATAATACTGCGGGTCTTGAGCCTGGATAAAAAACTTGTTCATTTGTTCTTCTTCTAAAGTAGGTCTGACCTTAGAAGCTTCTGATCTCCAGCGAGTGGCATACTCACGGAATGTTTCCATGGGCTTCTTCTTTAAGTTCTGAATGTAGAACACATCTGGTGCATTTTTTGTGTTGAACATGAACCTGTCCATAAAGTCGGACGCCATACTCACCTAGTTTCACCATTTCCTCGGGTCTTGGCTAATGTACCAAGACAAAGCATCTCCCTTTAGACTCCTCATGAAAAGCTTCATGCGAATCCTTTCGTATTTCCCTACTCCGACCAGCTTGTCGCAGTATGTTCTCAAGTGGACTCTCGGATCCCCTGTACCATCAAACATTTCGAACTTAGGAGGTTTGTACCCCTCGGGCAGTTTGACATCCGGTTGTATGCAAAGATCTTCGTAGTTCAATCCTTCAATCCCCTTACTTCCTTCGACACCCTGAATTCAACTAGTCAATTTCTTGAGTTCCGTAGCCAAGTTCCTGATGAGTGAGTCTTTATCATCAGACTCGGGTGTGCTTGAGACAGTTTGGGTGGAGGGTGGCATGCTTTCCACATAGATGGGGGTGTTATGGTGGGCTTGGAAATGGTCATTTGTGGAATTCAGAGGTTCTGGGATGAGTAGTGGAGTATTGTTGGATGTGTGGCAAGTATTGCAGTGGTGGTGAGAAACAAGATGGTTTTGTGGTTTTGGGATATTTTGTGGAGGCGTGGGGTTCTGATCGTTTGGAAAATTGATATCTGGAGTGGTAAGGGAAAATGACAAGTTTGCCAATTTCCGGACCTGATAAAGTTCCTCCTGAAATTTCAACAGTTTCTGTTCGAGTTGGGGCACACTTTTTTTGGAGACCTAAGCACCATGAGTGACCTCTACCCGTTCAGTTGAGTTTTGCTTTCTGGTGTTGTTCAAATCTTCCATCTTTCCTTTGTTCCTTCTTCTGATAGGACTAGGAGGAGGGCCCTTTGATCTTGTGGAATATGATGACGATGCCAGAGTGCACGAACTAACCTTTGGGGAGAGGAGTAAATAAACAAAAAGTAAAAACAAAAAGGTAACAAGTCAGTGAGGATTATAAGAAAGTGTTGCGATATTTAAACACATAGTGCAAGAATGTAAATCGCGTCCTAATTTGGGAGCCTCGTTGTGCCCAAGGTAGGCCTAGCAACAAATTGATTTGGAGAACTTAAAATGCTAAATGACTCATTTTATTGATAAAAAGTAGACGAATCCCAAAACGACACTAAATAAAATGTCACTAGTGGCCACTGTCCTTATTACATTTCATAAAGTAAAAGAAAACTCCTCTCTATTTGGTCCTAGAAGGACCTTTCCCAGACTCGGCATCTTTGGCTCCATCGAACAACTTCACCAGCTTGCGAAGTCCCAGCAGCAGGTGGGCTCTAGCTAGGTGTCCACCCTCGTTTCCTTCAGCATTCTGGCAGTCCTCGATCTTCTTGAGAAACTTTCTTTCCAGCTCCACTTAACCTCGTTCCAGGTATCCTAATCGATTGTTGGCATTGACAGCCATGTCTTTCCACTCTTCAATCAGTTTTTGGTGGGCTTCTTGAATCTCACGGTTCTTGTTTTCACATTCCTGAATCCTCTTGCACAGTTAGTTGTATTTGACCTGTGCTTCAGCCCTTTCATCGATGATTCTGTGACCTCGGATAAACCCGGGTTGGCCTAGACAATTGTGATTATCCTCCAGCCAGCCTGAATAGTATGGGGTGCAGCCAGCATGGTATCTGTCTGGTTTGATAGTATCTCTTCCCATGATGATCTTGCAATGCCACATATGCTGAGCTTGACACTTATAAGGACTATCATCAGCTTGGAAATCAGCCTGAAAGTGACTCATCTTGTCGACCCTTGGTATAACCTACTTCCTACCAGCCTTCTCATAACTCGGAGAGGGACATAAGGTTAGGTTCCTCTCAAACCGATCAATATCAGAAATGGTGCGTCCCTGGATCGGGCGATGAACTCTTCAGTAGGGAACCACTCAAACATCCATTGTATTTGATCCTCAGTTAGATTTTCAAACAGCTCCACCCACCCCTTGGCATCTTCTGGCTGAGCAAACATGTTGGGCAGGTAGTTCATTCGCCTTGGTTGATGGAAGGATATATGATTGTCCCAGTCTCTACGCTGAATCTCTTATCGATATTCACCCCTTTGAAGATGCTCCATGAGCTAGAGTTGGAGTAGCAAGTTGCAACCCTCAAAGTGTGGGGCTCCTTGTTGACACTTTTCCAAGGCTCGGTATATCTCTGCGATGATCATGGGCACTATGCTAAATGGTTGTCTACCAATTCCCTCCATCAAAAGTTTGGTGACCATGGCTAGCCTGGTGTGGATCCTTGCTTATCTTCATTGGAAACACTATCATCCCCAAGAAGCGGAACATTAAGACAAAGACCCTTCAGTGAATATGCCCCAACGATGTAAGGGCGAACTCATCCGGATATGTACGGTAGGATTTGCTATGACCGTATCTCTCGTACAAATAATCAAAGGGAATGTAAGACTCCTTCAAACATGTCAAGTCTGGATTCTTCTTTAGGCCCATCATTTTGAGAAAACCTCTACCTTTGTGATTTTCTGGCATTAACAAACCCGGGGTCTCCCATGGTACACCAGCCAATCCTCCTATTTCCTCTAGCAGAGGTGTCATCTCAATCTCTCCGAAGCGAAACACAGACCTATCACAATCCCAGAACAGAGTAGCAGCTTCTATGATTTTATTGTCGGGTTGGACCTCCAGGAGGGAAGGTAGATTTCCTAGGTATTTCCCGACAAGAGTCTGATCACTGGAATGAAGATCCTCCCACCAGCTTAGCAACCTTGGGTGGATGTTTGTGACCATGCTGAATCTGGGGACTTCGTGCCTCATGTTTTTGCAAGACAAAGGGTTAGGCCTTTACCCCCACCAGATTCGACTATTAAATACCAATAATTGGCATAAGAGCATTTAGTTCTCCAAATAAATGCACAAAACGTGATAGTGTCCATTTGGGTTTTTGGGAAACCCAGTGGACTTTGGACAAGGATATCTTAAAAAGTCATTATGCGGACAACATAACTCACTCGGCTAGGTTTGACCATGATGCATGCATAGTTTAAAAAGAGTAAGGTTTCTATGGGGTTTTAGACTGGTACCCTTGAGCGGAAAACTCAAGAGGGAAAGGCATGGAACCGTCGACTACATCATTGATCGACTGGTTTTACCTCAAATATGCCTTTTCCGGATTTAAAGGGTGATAATATCGGAAGAGCGCAACCACTCATTATAAGCGTTGCTATGGTATTTGTTTGGCACAAGTGGAATATGATGTTGAAAATATGCTTATGCAATAATTAAAACAAGTTGTCACATATTTTCACGTCCATAAATTAATAATTACAATAATTTAAAACAGTAATAAAGGAGTACAGTAAAGGAAAACAGTGAAAGAAACAAGAGACAAGTTAGTTTTTTGCAGTAGAAGAGAGAATTAAATGCTTAAAGGTATTAAACAAATAGAGCACATAAGAAATGTAAAGTCACAATAATAACTTGAAATGGTAGAAGCCTAAAAGATATCCCCAGAAGATTCGCCACGCTGTCGCGCCCCCTTTATCTCGCGAAATCGGGTTTGTGACATTTGGGAGGACAACTCGTTCCCTTTCGCGAATTGGGTTTGAAATGAAGAGTCTCCACCTAATGATTTAAGTGCATTAGGAAACTAGGAGGGGTTTTGTTTTGAGTAACCAGAGATTGGGTAAGTGCTTGACATTATCCCCAGGGGAAGGTGTTAGGCACCCCTCAGGATCCACTAGTGTGGTTCCCGGCCAAACTATTGTTGTGACTTAAATGAAAATAACACATAGGCAAATAAAGGCTTCAAATAAGAGGGGATTTTCACGTAATGGTTACAAATAAACAAAAGTAAGAAAAAGGAACTAAAAAAGTTGATTTTCTTAATAGAAATGATAAAAAAAAAAGATTTAAAAGAAATAAAGAAAACAAAGGGAAAGGGGGTCCTAGGTTTATTTATAATATGGATTACCCCACACAACATCCGGTAATCACTCCTCAGTGAGGGGCTACACGTGATGTTATCGCGGGTCATCATATCCATATCTACCCGTTCCCACCCCGTTGAGGTATTAAAGTGCGGAATGATCTCGTTTACTTATTGCATGCTATTACCCGTCCCCATGGGACTACTAATCCTAAAGGGAGGAGGTATTGGGCTTATTTGTGGTTTCAAAAGGTAAAAATACTAAGGTTACAAGCAAAAACATATATATAGCAAGTATGGGGAAGCACATAAAACAAATAAGGCTCAAGCAGACCTCCTTAAATCGAAGAAAAACATATAGTTTAGCATGTCTTACACGTACTGATTAGGGTTTGATTAGACTTAAAAGTTGGGGCAGACTGATTTATTGCATATTTCAGATAAGAAACTCGAATCAGGCCTGCCTGCTGGTTGTAGTTAATAAAATCTGATTCAGTTCATAAACTGTCCTATGGCTTGCCTAAGTGTTAGACGGAAACCTATAGACATGATATCTACTGATTTCAGAAAAGATGAAGTATACTGATTTTAGAAAAGGTTGTCAGTTATTTAGGAAAGATGAGTTTTGACAAAAGATCATAAGTTATGTAGACGTTAGACAATGATTTTAGATTTGTAGGCGAGTGAGACGTTTCAGACTTGGTTATTAATTCCTATAGGCATGCTTTCTATGTGTTGTTGACTTTAAAACACTTTTACAGATATAACAAGAGTGCAGAAATCCTATAGGCATGGCATCTAAATGTTGTACTTCGTTTAAGCCTATGAACATGATATCTAAATGTAATTAGTTATTTAAGCCATATAAACAGGTTTGCCTAGTGACAGATGCATATGTAGGATTTGGATTTCCAGTTAACTATGAGCATGGTATCTATATGTGAGATGCAGAAATTTAACTATAGGTAGGATATCCATATGAATGCAGAATTTCAGAAACCTATAGGCAGGATATCTATATGAGTGCAGAATTCCTTATAGGCATAGTATCTACATATGAAAGTGCAGAATTCCTATAGGCAGGATATCTATGTGATATGCAGAAATCAGAAATTCCTATAGGCATAGTATCTACATATGAAAGTGTAGAATTCCTATAGGCAGGATATCTATGTGATATGCAGAAATCAGAAACTCCTATAGGCAGGATATCTGTGTGATATGCAGAAATCAGAAATTCCCTATGAGCAGGATATCTACCCCCTTTCACATACATAGTTATTCCCCCTTTTTCATTAGCCATCCCCAATAGTTTATTACAAAGTTATTACAGTTCAAAAAATAAAGTAAATAAAATACATCAGAAGTTGAAAATTACAACCAAGGAGAGCCTGATTCAGACTTTATGTCTGAAGTATGAAGTAAACCAACTCCAAAGATCATGTTTCAAAGCCTTTCTCCCATTTGGGTGTGTCAGAGTTCCCTAAGAGTTTCATAAGAACTGCGGGCAGTGCTTAAACCCAAATGTATCACCATATTAAGCTAAAGTATAGTGTGGAAGGGCCAACCCTCAGGTGTCCAAGTTTAGAGGGAACTCAAGGTCCCAAGGCAAGGCTCACAAGAGGGGGCCAGAACTTAGGAACTAAGAGAGAGTGCAAGTGCAGAATTCTGAAAGGGGGAAAGGGGAAGGGAAACAGTACACATAGGGATATAGGGAATGGGGATTTGCAAGAGGTAAAAAGCAGGTTAGTGGGCATAACCCAACAATGGGAGATGCTGGTACACCCATAAGCCTACTGGAACACATTGTTTAGAGGTTAGGATCCCCTAAGGGATCAAGTTCAAAACCATAGACAATAACTTGCATATTGCCACGTTTTAAACTGTAACTCAAAGCACATAAAGGGAAATAGGGAATAGGGATGCATAGCAGAAACAAGCAAAAGAAAATCAACATGCTAGTTTAAGTATTTAACTCTGCAGGAATAGTAAAGTAGACATAGATGCAGAAAACTATAAGTAAACACATTGTAGTGATGCTGAAGTTAAATTAGGACATACCAGTTCCAAAGAAACAAACAGGGAAAGGTAGTCGTCTTGTGAAAGTCAGAATGCAGACAAGAAGGAAGAATTCTATTATGTGAGAGTGAAAATTCAGAAGAGATTCTGATGTTGTGAAGTCTGAAGTGTAGTGAAGAAAGGTCATGCCCTTTATAGTGTGAAAGTCATGAGGAAACAAGGTAAGAAAATATTTTGAAAACTGATTGTCAATCAATTACACAAGGCTTCCCTTAATTAAGGGATTCAGATTCAAACGCATATAAACCAATTAAGGAAAGAAATTAATCAAACACTTTGTGCAAAGCATGGAATTAGGGGTGAATACATGAAAGTTATTTAAAGACAGGGTTTTAAAATACACGGTTTGTGCAAATAAGGTAAGAGGATCAATTAATGGCCAGTAAATCACAAGGTCTGAGATTTGGTATGAATGAACCAAGTCAAAAAAGATAAAGAAGGGTTTTACTTAAGTCAAGTAACAGAGGAAATCAGTAAAAAGATGGAAAGAAATCAATCAAGTTATATTCAAAAGGAAGTTTGCACTAATTGCAAATTTGAAAACCATTTAGAGGAAAATTCATCATATATAAGGAGCATGCGAACATGTTAAGCATGAAGGAAGACTGTAGTGTCATTGTAAAGTCAGTAGAGAATCCAATATTGAAAGGTTTAGCAAAAGGTCAGAGTCATATGAAAGCAACGAAAGGGTCTGAAAGAGTTAGGGGTTTTGAAATAAACCCTAAGTTCAATCAAATCACATAATCAAGCTTAGCGGAACCCCTAAATTCTAGGGTTTCCACATTGAATCAAGTACAGAGATGAGAAGGCAAGTAGTTGAAACAGGCTCAGAGGTTTCAGAGTTGAAACCTCTTGCGTGCTTCTTTCATCAACAAAAACTCATGAGAAAAACATGATAGCAAAGTAACATGAGGAACACAATAGAAGCACTCAAAAGAAAAATGCTGATAGGAACAGTAAAAGAAACATGCTTAAGAGATTTTTCTGAAGAAATTTAAACAGGGCTTAATAGAAGGAAAATAAGGAAACTTAAGAACTTAGCAGGAAAATACAGTAGGAGAAACAT
>NW_027438644.1:0-22500 GCF_000715075.1 Nicotiana tabacum | reverse complement strand
TTAGTTTTGTGTGTGAATTGTCTTGTTTTCCTTCCATGTTGCTAACCTTCTTTGTGAAACAATTATAGGTGCAAAAATGGCTATCCACAACAATGACCCACTCGGATGCCTATGGGGGATGTGGACGTTGAGGACGAACAAGTTGAAAAGGTTCCTCTTGAACCTCAAGAAAATAGAAGAGGTCAACAGCCTCAAGACAACGTCCTAGTTCCACCCTCACCTCCACCAAGAGAGGCTCCACACCGGGTGTTGCCGAATGAAGGGTGTGCAAGTGCCATAGTCCCGCCCCGCATTAAAGCAGGCAACTTTCAAAGCAAAAATGTTATGCTCACATTGGTAGAGCAATGGGGATTCTTCACCGGGGCTCCGAGTTAAAATGCATACAAACACTTGAAGGGGTTTGTGGACACTTGTTGGGGGAGTAAACAGACAAACGTCTCCGATGATGCTTTAAGGTTGAGGCTATTTCCTTTCTCTCTACGGGGAAAGCCTTGGATTGGTTAGAAATATTGCCAAACCATTCCATCCATACATGGGATGGATTGGCGGAGAAATTTATTTCCTAGTTCTTTTCTCCCGAACTATGGCTACTCTTAGAGACGATATTCTAGCATTCAAACAAGAGCACAATGAGCTGTTGCATGAAATATGGGAGAGGTACCGAACTATGGTGCAAGAGTGCCCAAATAATGACATGATGGAGGCTATAATTCAACAAACTTTCTATCGGGGTATCACTACTACCAATCAATGCGTGGTCAACCAACTTGCCAGTGGAAATTTCATGACAATGCCATATGTGGAAGCTTGTGAGATTTTAGATGAGATGGCGGATACTTCATCGGCATGGAAAAGTAGAGCGAATATTCCTCAAGGTGATCCAAATGTGATTTACCTACATAAAGAATTGCATGATCATGGGCAATCCATTTTCGAGTTGACCACCACAACAAATCAATTAGCCAATGCTTAACTTCAACAAGTGCAAGGTCCTAAGCAAGTCAATCCAATGGAGGAAGTTAGTATGATGGTGAACAAAAGAAGGCAAAAGGGCCCTCAATTGTAAAACCGTGTGGAAAATTATGTACAAGAAGATAATGGGTTTGATCAAGATGAATCTTACAATGAACAAGAGGAGGAAGTACAATATATGAACAACTTTCAAGGGCAAAGAAACAACTCTCAAGGCCCAAATCAACAACAATAGCGACCTCAAGGTAATCAAGGGAATTGGAATTCTAACAACCAAAGTAATTGGAATGGTTGTAACAATGAAGGGAATTGGAATAGTAACAACAATCAAGGAAATTGGAATGGTCAAAATAACCAAGGCAATTAAAGTGGCAATAATCTAGGATGTTGGGGAGGCAACAACCAAGGGGGGTGGAACAATAATCAAGGCAATCGAGGGCTAGGCTTTCAAAGGCCCCCGATGTATCAACAACCGAGCAACTCACCTCCTTATCATTCCCATGGTCCAGCTCTTCCAATAATGAGATAGGAAGAATTGAGAATATGTTCAAATAAATGATGGAGAGGAATACCGACTTTGATGCTCAACTAGCCTCACACAACACTTCAATTCTCAACTTGGAAGTTCAATTAGGGAAAATCCCTCAAGCTCTAAACACTCGTCCTAAGGGTGCACTACCAAGTGACACGGTGGTGAACCCAAAGGGTGGGAACAACAAGGGACATGCCATGGCCGTTACTACAAGGAGTGGAAAAGGTGGGGATGCACCCACCTCAAGTCAAAGGAAACTTGTGGATGATGAGCAAGTGGTCCAAGAAGATGAGATCCCGAACAAAGTGGTGCAAGAAAATGATGAAGTACGGATTGATATTGATGACAATGTGGTGGAGACTCAAGAGGAAGTGAACCAGTCTAGGGAGAACATTGTTTACATACTGGAACCGGTAGTGCAAAAGGTTAATGCACTAATGCCTAGGCCTCCTCCTCCATATCGTCAAAGGCTTGCCAAGCAAAATGGCGAGAATCAATTCAAAATGTTCATTGACATGATGAAGAGTCTATCTATCAATGTGTCATTGGTTGAAGCTTTGAAGCAAATGCCCGGTTATGTAAAGTTCATGAAGGATTTGGTGACAAAGAAGCAGTCGATGAATTGTGAAACTATAAAGATGACTCATCAAGTGAGTGCAATTGTACATTCAATGGATCCTAAATTGGAAGATCTAGGCGCTTTCACAATCCCTTGTACCATTGGAAGTTCCGAATTTGCTAAATCTCTTTGTGATCTTGGGGAAAGTATCAATATGATGCGCTATTCGGTTTTCAAGACTTTGAGAATTGGGCAACCAAGACCCACATCTATGAGATTACAAATGTCCGATCGTACCATGAAGAGACCATTGGGAGTGATGATGACGTGTTGGTTCGTGTTGATAAATTCATTCTTCCGGTGGATTTTGTTATTCTTGATTGTGAGGTTGACTATGAGGTGCTGGTTATTCTTGGGAGACATTTCCTTGCTATAGGGAAGGTGCTGTGTTGATATTGAAGCTGGAGAACTTACCTTCCGAGTTGGTGATGAAAAAGTGGTTTTCCATGTGTGTAAGCCTATGAGACAACCCAATAGCAATGAGGTGTGCTCTTTCATGGACTTGGTGACTGATGCGCTTGTGGATGAAAAAATGTTGTGATGAATGTTGATGATACATTGGAGGCCGTCTTACTCAATTGTGATGATGAAGAAATGGAGGGTTACGTGGAATGTGTGAACTCTTTGCAAGGAATGGGGTCATATACTTATGAGCCCCACAAATTGTCCTTGGATCTTGAGAATAGAACCACTCCTCCAACAAAGCCCTCAATTAAGGAGCATCTTATCTTGGAGTTGAAGTCATTTCCTCCACATCTTTAGTATGAATTTCTTGGCCCTTGTTCTACTTTACTGGTTATTCTTTCCTCTTGTTTGACTAACGAGTAGGTAGATTCTACATTGGAGGTGTCACGCCCCCTTTTTTCCTCGCGGAGTCTGGGTCTAGACATTTTTGGGACAACTCATTGTGAGCACGTGATTTTTGCCTCACAAAAAACTACTCCAAAATAAATCAAAAATAAAATAAATTTCTTTTAGTGTGCAATTTTTGAATTTGCGTGGTGTGTTATGTCCGTAAATGTTTACTTTGTCATAATAAAATGAAAATTAAAATAAAAATATATGTTTCATGCATATCTAGGATTTAATTATGCATTTAATAATTGATTCAAAATAAAATCACAAAAATATGCACTGGTTCTATTTCAAATGTTTCACTGTGTAATTAATGTTTTATCTATGTGTTAATGGCTATTAAAAGGTAATTAGTATTTTTGTAATGATAATTTTGTTTTTATAATTTTGATTAGGATTTTATTAATTAAGAATAAAATTGAGAAATAGAAAATAGGCTTCAAGTATAAAATAATCGGACCTGGATTGAAATCCAGGCCCAAATAAAACAATTGTCCCTCAGCCCAGTCCAAACAAACATGTCCGGTCCAATTTACACAAGCCAAAACAACAGCGTTTGGTCACGCTTCATCAAGGACCGTTGGATTGAATCAATCCAACAACGGAGATCTCAACCCCCTTACCCGTAACCCGTAACCCGACCCTTTGACCCGATCCAGCCTGACCCCAAATTTCAACCAAACGACAACGTTTGGTTAAGTGGATTGATCTCAACCGTGCATCTTAATTGATCCAACGGATGAGATCAATCCACCCCACCCCTATATAAGGCCCAAACCCCTACCCCGGCCCCTAACTGAACACCCCCCCTCCTCTCTACTGTTCATCATCCCTTCCGAAACCAAACCCCTAACCCTAGCCGCCCTTATTCCCCACCGCCTGAAACCCGGCGGCATCAACGCCGCCGGTCACCACCTTAACACCCCAGAACCCCCTGAACACCCTCTATCCGAATATGTTAGCCGCTTGGCTCGAAATCTTCCTGAAGGTTCTCGAATCTTCATTTGAAGATTCGAGCCAAACTCAAATCTAAACCAAACAGCCCCTAGTTAACACCATAGCACCCCCTAGCATGCCTCGTTATGGATCCGGTGTTTGTTTGGCTCGAATCACCTTAGAGCTTCTCGAATCTTCATTTGAAGATTCGAGCCAAACAAGAACTCACCCAGATCTGTTCTAAACTAACACCAAGTCACCCCTAGGTTTCCCTCACCCTTGTGTCATCATTGGTTCCCCTCGAATCTAACCAGAAATGGTTAAGCCCTAAATCGAACCTTCAGGAAACCTAGAAATACCAGACTTTTGGATTCTGCCCAAATTAAATAGAAGATTGAGGTTTAATCGACCTTAGTCGAAGTATTTTCAGTGGAAAATACTTCGACTAAGGTCTGTTTGATTTCAAACAAAATCCGAATCCAAGTGGAGTTCTAGTCTGAATAAATTTGAAGGTTCAGAGGTATTTTTCTATTTCTTTTGTGTATTCTACGTGTATTTTTGTTTGTTTTAATAACCTGTTAATTTTCATATTTTTGTTTGATTAATTCTGTCATTTTTGTCTCATACCCGTATGTCTGATCAAATAAATGAATTGTTTCTGTTGGTTATGTTTGTTCACAATGTGTGTAATCGACTCGATTAAATTCGTCGATTAGTTATATTATGAATTCTCGTTTATGATAATACTGATTGAAATAATCTGCTTCTATAGACTGTTTGTTGACAATTGTTGTAGATAATCAGTTTAAATTAATACTCGTCAGTTAAATCACCCTTGTTTACATTTCAATGAGTCTGTCAAAATGAATGCTGTGTATATGTTGATTTCTGAGCATTGAGTTTCAGGGCATTGTCAGTGTATTGACAATGCTCCTGTATTTGTTTGCTTTTTAGTTCAGTTTTGAATTTCAGTTGAAATAATCCTGCATGTTCTGTGTAATGTTAGTGTGTTTTATTCAGGTTCAGTATTCAATTGAGAATCCTCTGTTTAAATTCAATTCTTGTGAATAAATGTGATATACTGTCTCAAATCATAGGATTGGTTATAGCTGTGAGAACAGATTGTAGAATCTGTTCTGATTTTTTCGTATAAAGACAGTAAAAAACAGTAGGTCAGGGGCATTTCTGGGAATGAAACAGTAAAAACAGTGTGTTAGTGCTAGTGTATTATAATGAAATGTTAGTGGCTATAGTTTAAGATAATAATGGGGAACAAGGGATAATGGGGCTGCTTAAAATCAGGATAAGATCATTTAAAGTATTCAAAAGCAGTTTTTAATGGAACTTTCTGATTTTAAAAGAAGAAGGGGGTCCAAGAAGCACTAAAAGGAAATAGGACAGACCTGTATAAGTACAGGGACTGGAAATTTGAAAAGGGATCAGATTTTAAGAGGGAATTTGGAGAGAGAAATCAGTTTTCAGACAGAGATTTTAGAGATCAGTTTTCAGAGAGATTTAAGGAGATTTAGATCAGATTTTGAGAGAGATTTTAAGAAAAAATACACCTAGAGTGAGATAAAAAGAAAGAGAATCAAGCAGAAAATCAGAAATGAAAATCTGAAGAGGAAGAAGAAACAGAAAAGAAACCAAAAGAGAACATTCACACACACACACACACAATCTGACACAGATACAACAACAGAAACAGAAAAATCAGAAATAGGAATCCGAAAAAGGAAGAAACTGAAATCTGAAAAAATGTTATTCTTCTAGAATCTGTCCGTTGTTGGTTTTGTGGATATTGTTCAGTTTGAATCTGAAATCTTTCTCTCAAGTTTCTGTCACTGTTCATCTGGGTTAACGGGTCTTGTTCAGACTTGTTGTATACTGCTATTCTGTTGAATTTGTTACTACTGCTACTGCTGAAATTTTAACTCCTTCTTCCTTCATTGCCAGGTACATATCTTTTAAAACCTATGTTGTGAAGGGTTTCAACATGACAATAAATAAAGTTTGAATTGTAATACTATTTTCTATTCATTTGAGCTCTTTAGTTAAAAGTTCAGCTTTGTTTCATAATTAAATAAGTAGTATATGTTGACGGGATGACTGTAAGTTAAATGTCATTTCTTGAAGTTGGTATAAATGTTGTAATAATGTTAATTTCTAAATTTTCATTAAGGGAAGATATAATTAAGTTGTCAAGGTATGGAACGTGTCATGAGGATTGGCCATTATTTTTGGTGTTATAAAGAGTAATGTAGAAATATCAAGAAAACTGCACGAGTAACCTCTATTGTTAAATAAGGTTAAAATGGTGTTGGTGGTGTTTTTCATGTATAAGATAACAGATGCATGTATAACCATTAGTGAAAAGTGATTTGATATAACTCGTTACGATGTTAGAACGTTATGAATGTTTTCAACGTACAGTTGGGTTGCATGTAAGACAATTTTATCGAATCAGGTTTGTATATTAATTCCTTTCTTATCAACTTGATGCCTAGCTACCATCGTAAACAGAATTAACAAAATAATTAGGCCTATTAGATTAAAAGCAAGTACATGAGAATAAGATGAGATGTACAAGCAGAAATTGCAACACTTTATATCAATGATAATTAGAAATAGAATTTGCACTAAATAAAAATAAATAAAAATTGTTCAAAAATACTTCTTCCCTTCATAAATCATTTTTGTTAGTTTCATATGCAATTCATTCTTTGGTATATATATACATATGTTGTATTTGCTAAAAATAGTATTAATCATATTTTTATTCTTTTCTTTGAATTTGAATAATCTGGATGAATATAATTTATACGCGGAAATTACAATCAACGGGCAACATTTAATAAATTGTGAATTCTTTTAAAAGAATTTAAAGGCATCCCTTAAATGTGAATTTCTCAGGATTTTCATATAAATGTGTAGATATAATAAACAATTCTTGGAAAATCCATAATACCATTAAGAATATTTGGCGTAATTAGGAATACGTTCGCGTAACCTGATTATATTTTTAAAAGCAATTTGAATTATGCGTTTGCGCAACTTCGAGTGAACATTTTAATAAAAGGGATTTCTCCGAGGATATCAAAATAATTTCATATAGCCCGAGATGTGCAATTCATTGTTTAAATACAAGGGTGACGATGTTCTTAATTTTATTTTAAATTTTGAACATATGAGTTTTAACAAAAAATATAATATGGTCAATTTTATTGTGTACACGTATGCGTGGCACGATCCCCTGTAATTATAAAAGGTATATAATACGAATATACGTACGCGTAATTCGTTTATATAATTGTAAACAATAAATAAAAGCGGCAGTAAAATCATGCAATAAAAACGTATTTAGTAAAATCAAGATAATTAAGCCAATAATAAAAACAGTTGAGCGACCGTGCTAGAACCACGGAATTCGGAAATGCCTAACACCTTCTTCCGGATTAACAGAATTCCTTACTCAGGATTTCTGGTTCGCAGAATAATAAACAGAGTCATATTCTCCTCGATTCAGGGATTAAAACCGGTGACTTGGGACGCCTTAAAATTCCCAGGTGGCAACTCTGAAATAATTAAATAAATCCCGTTTCGACTATCCTTCAATTGGAGAAAACTCCCCACGCGCCCCGCGGGCGCGGTAAAAAGGAGGTGCGACAGCTCTAGCGACTCTGCTGGGGAATAACTACCCAGAATTCTCTGGTTTAGGGTTTAAAGAATTCAAGCTTAAAATAACTGTTATAATTGGCTTTATTTATTGTCTAATTTTTACATGATATATGCTCAATATGCTAAATGAAATTTTTACTGCTTTAATATTATTTGAATTATGCATATACAATTGCTACGAAACCTCCTTCTTTTTGAGTCTTCTGATTTATGGTGCACACGTGCGCGTGGCCCACCTTTTTGTTAGAGTCATACCAAATAAGACGAAGTTGGGACAAGTAACTAGGCCGGGTAGACTTTCGTGCTCCCGGTACGTTGCCCCCGCTTCGGCTCAAACTGTCCGTTTGGGTAAGCCAGGTTTAGAACAATCAACCTCAGGTTTTTCACCTAAAATAACTCAGCCATGTACCGGATCCCTAGTAGGAACGTCTATTTGCATCATGTACATTTGGCCTTGGAGACTCAACACAGGGGTTGGGTCTGTCTAGGACAGGTGAACTCGAAACAAAAAGACCATCCTGATGCATCCTACTTGCTACTTGTGCATTCATTTGCCTCGAACATGCTTGTTGACCAGCTTAAATGAAATCATGGTGAGAACCGAGGAATAAAATGGGTTGTTTTAAAAATTTCCAAAAAATAGTTTTAAATCTTGAAATAAAGGTATTTAATACATAAATATTTTTGAAAATGATTTTTTAGTGTATATTTTCAAAATGAGTCTTGACTTTATTAAATTAAATTTCAGATACAAAATGAGCACCATGCAAAACCCCCCATCCACGAATACAGAAGAGTTTCTATTTCAGCTTCAAATGTGGTGGTATGATTTAGGCGAAGATGGTCAAAAATGGGTCGTCAAGCATTTGGGAAATCTCACGGATATTATGAAAGTTAAACCCCGTGATGATCTGATTGCGGTGTTAGTAACTTTTTGGGACCCTGTTCACAATGTCTTTCATTTCTCTGACTTCAAGCTTACTCCTACATTAGAGGAGATAGCTGGATATGCTGGTTTTGACGGAAGTCTAAGAAATCAAAGCCTAATATTCACAAAGGCTCCTTCGGTACATCGATTCTTCGGTCTTCTGAACATCAGCAGTCAAATCAGGAAAAGCAATGTCATCAATGGATGTTGTTCCTTCAACTTTTTGTATTCAAGGTTCGGAAAGTCAGATGGGTTCGAAATTCATGAGAAAGGCCGTACTAACAAGCAAAACAAAGACACTTGGCAGATTCACCGTCGCTTTGCCTTCATGGTGGCTTTTCTAGGAATCATGATCTTCCCAAACAAAGAGCGAACAATTGATATTCGCACCGCGAAAGTTGTGCAAATCCTCACCACCAAAGAAAATCACACCCTTGTCCCCATCATTCTCTCAGACATTTATCGGGCTTTGACTTTATGTAAATCAGGAGCAAAAGTCTTCGAAGGATGCAAAATTTTGTTGCAAATGTGGGTGATTGAACATCTCCAACAGCAGCCCAAGATCATACAGTATGGGTCAAACAATGATAATTGCATCGAGAGTTATGAGGAAAGAATAAAAAATTATCAGGCTCCAGAAGGGATAGAAGCATGGGTATCTCATCTAAAGGCTTTAACGGCAAATCAGATTGAATGGACTTTGGGATGGCTCCCGATGAGGGAAGTGATACACATGTCAACCTCAAATAGTTATCTGCTACTATTGGGATTGAGAAGCATCCAGTCGTATGCGCCACTAAGAGTCCTAAGACAATTAGGGAGATATCAAGTAGTTCCTGATGATGAAGATTTGAGTATGCAAGTAATCGAATTACACCCAGAAGCCACTATTCCTGAGGCTCTACTTCAGCAGATGTGGAATGGATGTCGATACTTGAAAAGTGATACTCAAGTCCCAGACAGTACAAAGGGTGAGATAAATCCTGGATATGCAAGGTGGTTTGAAAAACGGTCTCGCGTGGATGATGTACCAGAGCATGAGCTAAGAAGGCCAACAAAAAGACCCCATGTTTAAAACTTCAATGATAAAATCCAAGAGCGGTTGATCTGGGGAGAAAAGGAAAAAGGGTACAAAGCAACTATCCTTGCCCTAAAAGAAAATCTGAGAAGCCTCAGTTTGGAGAAAGATTTGCAAGCACAAGAAGCCAAAGGCGAGAAGAAGAGTCTAGCTTGTGAGAATGAAAATCTTCATGCTCGATTCCAAAAAATGAAAAGAGTTTCTGAGACACCAAAGAGGAGCTGGAAGCATCAAAAAACCATCGCCAATCTTTTTGAAAGAATGCAAGATTATGATTCCATTCTTGTGGAAAACGAAAGGGCGTTGAGCAAAGCAAAAGAAAGGATCCAATAATTAAACGAAGAGGCCAGATCTAATAAGGAACGCCAAGTAAGGCAATCCGAAGAAGACAGGGCACAATTCAAGAAGGAAAAAGACCATTGGATATGATCAGAAGATCAGCTTCGTGCACAACTAGAAGAGGCAAGAAGATGCAACAAAGAACATCAACAGGGAAAGAGCGCATGCAAGATTAGAGCAGGCTAGACTCCGAGCTCTATTAGAGTCAGCTCTAGATCGTGAAAACCGTGTCAGAGATATAGCCACCACTCGCTAGCAGCAATTGCAGGACCAAGACCAACGTCTCCAAGATTTCAGGGCACAAATCCATGGCCTGGCGGTCTACACCTCTCAAAGTTACGTAAACTGCCAAGGAATGGATTATGAAAGGTTTACAGAGCATGCACCCATTTTTGCCCGTCATCTAGCAATGGAGTTGTAAAGGATGTATCGTACGCTGGGAGGTCATCCAGGTCAAGCCCCACATTGAGCAAATAATCTATTAATTTACAACACAAGTGGAAAGTGGGGCACGTTGTGAGATGTTAAGAATTGTATCTTTTATTTTTGATTTAAGTGTGTGTGTTTCAAGCCATTTTCTTACAAAGCTTTCAAATGTAATGTCTGTTCATCTTTGTATAATAAATAAAAGTGTTTGCCTCATGTCCGAACTACGCAAGGTCTGATTCATACGGGGACATGATACGATTCGACCACCACAATAAGGAATATAATAAATAAAATTAAAAGTGAGTGACAATAAAAATTTCAAGAAAGCTGGGACGACACAAGCAGCCGAGCAAATGCATAATAGAAAGGGGATATTTGTCTAGGAGCATTGCATCTCAACGTGTAATTATATATGTGTTAAACTCTCAAGACTAACAAGTTTGTTCATTTCCAGAATTCAAGCAGTTAGTTTCTCTAAAGAGTATACTGGCATATTATCATTATCACACGAGATCAAAAGGACCAATACCCGAAAGTATGTCTATCCCAGATGTTGACACAGGTATGGAGCTAGAGGAGATGGATGTCGGGAAAATGAAAGAAGAGATGTTTAAACTCAAGCAGCAAATGGCTGAGATGTACCAAGCCTGGTCTACAGGACAGTTACCCCCATCTTACCCAACTAACCCTGCTCCATCAATGACCCAAACTCAGGATAATATTACCACTGAATTATCCCCAAATTTTCCCATTTACCAGCACTACCGAGGCACCACCTCTCAGACACCGCAATCTCCACCTTCGAAACCAGTTCCATATTTTCCTCCACCTATGACTCCTGTTTTCGTAGCACCTCCCCCGGCTACATTCCACAAATCTCCTAGTGAGCCTACATTCCAGGCCCAGGACAACCAATATTACCCCCGGAGCCCACCCTCAAAGCCTCCGAAATCCATTCAACTGCTCCTCGTTTTGATCTCCCAACCGAAATTGACAAGCCAGCCAAAAATGCTGAACAAGAAGAGATGTTCAGGAAGGTCAAGAGTCTAGTACAATCATTCAGAGACATGCGAGGATTAGGTGGGCAAGTCAGTGTAGCATACAAAGATTTGTGCTTATTCCCCAATGTGCAATTACCAGTTGGCTTCAAGATGCCCAAATTTGACCTATACAACGGGCACGGCGACCCAGTAGCCCACTTAAGGGGTTTCTGTAGCAAGATGCGAGGAGCTGGGGGAAAGGATGAATTATTGATGGCTTACTTCAGTCAAAGTTTAAGCGGATCAGCTTTGGAGTGGTATACACGTCAGTACCATGGGAGATGGTACACCTGGGATGACCTGGCACAGGCATTCACATACCATTTCCAATACAATCTGGAAATCATCCCAGATCGACTATCTTTGACAAAATTTGAGAAGAAACACAATGAAAGTTTCAGAGAGTATGGTTTCCGGTGGAGAGAACAGGCAGCAAGAGTGGATCCTCCTATGAAGGAGAGTGAAATGGTAGACTACTTCCTCCAAGCCTTGGAACCGACTTACTATGCCCATTTGGTTTCAGCGGTGGGGAAATCATTCAACGAAGTGGTGAAGATGGGAGGTATGGTGGAAGAAGGCCTCAAGATAAATAAAATCATGAGCTATTCAGCGATTAAGGCGACTACTCAAGCTATTCAAGGCGGGGTAGGAGGAATCGGAAGAAAGAAGAGGGAGGAAGCAGCGGTAGTTGATTCAGGAATTTGGTCAGGACACAAAGGTTCACCGCCTTACTATAATCAACAACGACCTCGCCAATCAACTTACCACCACGATTCATCCCAACACTACTATCACCCTTCGGAGCCTCATTTTTCCAATAACCATGCTCAAGTATACAATCAGCTACCTGTTCACGCCAATTGGCGTGCTCCTACCATACCAAGTACTTACCCACGAGCCTATCCCGGACCAGGTTTCAGGCCTAGGCCAGCATTCAGGGGAGAAAGGGAACAAAAAAAGAAAACTTACACTCCATTGGGAGAGTCTTACACTAGTCTGTTCCACAGGCTGAGACAGCTAGACATGCTAAGACCAATACAATCCAAGCTACCCAATCCTCCTCCAAAGAATATGGATTACACCATTAGCTGTGAGTATTGCTCCGGTGTACCAGGCCATGATACGGAGAAATGCTGGCATTTGAAAAATGCAATACAAGAGCTGATTGATACTAATAAAATCGAGGTTCAAACCCCCGAAGCTCCCAATATCAATAGAAATCCAATGCCAGCCCATCAAGAGGCCAATATGATAGAAATCATACAAGCTGATGGGGAGACAAAGAAGCCGTCACAAACTGTCATGATGATCAAGTCTCATGAAGCCAAGCCAGATAAGCAGTTAACAGAGGAGAAGCCGGTACCTAAGCAGAACAGAAATGGTGATGAACCATCTATGATAGTCGAGGAGGGATCATCGAGCAAAGTTGCCACAAAACAAGAAAGGCCGAAAGTGATAGTACCAGGGGTTGCTAACAAACCCATTGTATTCGTGGAAGGAGCCCGTACAGATCGGGTTATTATCACACCTGTAACCCAGCTGCCAGTCATCAACAACAAAGCCATCCCATGGAACTATGAACGGGTGACTGTAATGTACAAGGGAAAAGAAGTCAAGGAAGAAGTGTGTGAGGTGCAAGGCTTGACTCGTTCGGGAAGATGTTTTACGCCCGAAGAGTTAAGAAAAACTAAAAATAATCCAACACCAATAAAGAGAGCTGTGACGGAAGAAGAGGCGGAAGAGTTTTTAAGAAAAATGAAACTCCATGATTATTCTGTTGTGGATCAATTGAAGAAGACGCCCGCTCAAATTTCATTATTGTCATTACTGATCCATTCAGAGGAGCACCGTCTGGCTTTGATGAAAATCCTGAATGAGGCTCATGTTCCTGAAAAAATCTCTGTAAATCATTTGGGAAGAATAGCCAACAGAATCTTTGAGACAAACAGAATTACATTTGCTGATGATGAATTGCCTGTGGAAGGTACCGAGCACAACAGAGCTCTTTACCTCACCGTGAAATGTGAAAACTCCGTAGTAACCCGGGTATTGGTTGACAATGGGTCAAGTGCAAATATCTTCCCTCTCTCCACTTTAAGCAAATTAAAAATTAAAGAGGAGAGGATCCAGAAGAATAGTATCTGCGTACGGGGGTTTGACGGTGGAAGCAGAGATTCATTTGGCGACATAGTGTTGGAACTAACAATAGGGCCAGTTGAATTCACAATGGAATTTCAAGTGTTGGACATAACTGTTTCTTACAACTTGTTGTTGGGTCGACCATGGATCCATGCTGCTAAAGCAGTCCCGTCAACACTACATCAGGCTGTCAAGTTTGAATGGGATCATCAAGAAATAGTTGTGCATGGGGAAGAAAGTTTAAATGCTCGCAGCAGTGCCATTGTACCGGTCGAGGGAATAGAAAATGACCAGGGACCATGGGTATACCAAGTGTCCGATACAGTGTCGGTAGAGAAAATTCCAGAAGGGAAGTACCTTCCGAATCCAAATATAACCTCTGCGTCAGTCATGGTAGCCTATGAAATGTTAAAAAATGGTTTTATACCCGGCAAAGGTCTGGGCTCATCTTTGCAAGGAATTATACAACCAGTATCTCTCCCCGAGAACTGGGGAACATTCGGTTTGGGGTTCATACCCACTATCAATGACGTGATAAAGGCCAGAAAGTTGAAACACAAGACATGGGTTCTTCCAAAACCGGTCCCACGTCTGTCAAAGTCTTTTGTCAAGACCGGTGCTAAAAACCGCCCGATAACAACAATTCCTAAATCCCGGGTCAATCCTGAGGAGGAATTAATTGAAAGATTCGAGAAATTGTTTAATGATGTGAATATGTTGGAAAGCGGAGAAGGTTGTAGCAACGCAGAAGTTCAATTCGTTGGGCCAGAAACAAAGCTTAATAATTGGAAAGCCACTCCTCTCCCCATTCGAAAGGAGTCTTGGTAGTTTATTTTGATTTTCTTTCAGTTTGTTTGGGTTACCTCAGGGTTGTAGTCCCAATGCTTATCTTACAATTTGTTTGAAGTGTGCAAACCTTGTTATCTTTCATCATCCAATAAAATACAGTTTCCTTTTTCATTATCATTCCTGATAGTTTTCTTTTTCCATTTCTTCTTTTTTCTGTACAGTTCTTTTTACGCTGGCTCTAGTGATATAGCATGCATGAGGAATCCTCAGCCCAGTCTTAAAAATCTATCTGGTTCCGAAGTAATAATTCAAGAAATATATTGTGATTATGAATCAGAATATGATGAAGATGAGGTTTTTGAAGAGATTAGTAAAGAGTTAATTCACTTTGAGGAAAAAATCAAACCTAACTTGAGTGATACCGAGGACATCAATATAGGGGACACGAGTAATATCCGGGAAACTAAAATAAGTGTCCATCTCGAACCAAAGATCCGAGAAGAGTTAATTAAAGCACTCATAGAATTCAAAGATGTTTTTGCATGGTCATATGACGACATGCCGGGCCTGAGCACTGATTTAGTGGTTCACAAATTGCCCACCGATCCAACGGTGCCTCCTGTCAAACAGAGGCTGAGAAAATTCAAGCCTGATATGAGTGTGAGAATTAAGGAAGAAATCACCAAACAGTTGGAAGCAAAGGTCATTCGAGTCACTCGATATCCTATTTGGTTAGCTAATATCGTTCCTGTACCAAAGAAAGACGGCAAAATTAGAGTATGCGTCGACTACCGCAATCTCAACAAAGCAAGTCTGAAAGATAATTTCCATTACCCAATATCCATATTTTGATCGACAATTGTGCCAAGCATGATATAGGGTCTTTCGTGGATTGTTATGCCGGGTATCATCAAATTCTAATGGATGAAGAAGATGCAGAAAAGACGGCATTCATCACACCATGGGGAACTTATTGCTACCGGATAATGCCATTCGGTTTGAAGAACGCCGGAGCAACCTATATGAGAGCGATGACCACAGTGTTTCATGATATGATACACAAGGAGATTGAGGTATACGTGGACGATGTGATCATAAAATCAAAGCATCAGTCCGACCACATTGGGGACTTGAGGAAATTCTTCTTAAGACTTCGCAGGTACAACCTCAAGCTTAACCCTGCCAAATGCGCATTTGGAGTTCCATCTGGAAAGTTGCTGGGATTCATAGTCAGTCGACAAGGTATCGAGCTAGACCCATCAAAAATCAAAGCCATCCAAGAACTGCCACCTCCAAAAAACAAAACTGAAGTAATGAGTTTGTTGGGAAGGTTGAATTATATCAGCAGGTTTATTGCTCAGCTTACAACAACCTGTGAGCCTATTTTCAAATTGTTGAAAAAAGATGCTGCGGTCGAATGGACCGATGAGTGTCAAGAAGCGTTCGATAAGATAAAAGGGTACTTATCGAACCCACCCATGTTGGTCCCGCCAGAGCCAGGAAGACCTTTGATTCTTTACTTGACGGTCTTGGAAAATTCATTTGGTTGTGTATTGGGGCAACATGACCTCACCGGCAGAAAAGAACAGGCCATCTACTATCTTAGCAAAAAGTTCACAGCTTATGAGGTTAAGTATACTCATCTGGAAAAGACATGTTGCGCCCTAACATGGGTGGCTCAGAAGTTGAAACACTATTTGTCGTCCTACACTACTTACCTCATTTCGCGTTTGGATCCATTGAAATATATTTTTCAAAAGCCTATGCCAACGGGAAGACTTGCAAAGTGGCAAATTTTGCTCACAGAGTTTGACATCATCTATGTGACTCGGACTGCAATGAAAGCCCAAGCACTGGCCAATCATTTAGCCGAAAACCCGGTCGATGAGGAATACGAACCGTTGAAAACCTATTTTCCTGATGAAGAAATAATGCATATCGACGAGGTGGAGCGAATTGAAAAACCTGGCTGGAAACTTTTCTTTGATGGAGCCGCTAACATGAAAGGAATCGGAATAGGAGCCGTAATCATATCTGAAACAGGGCATCACTATCCTGTTACGGCTCAACTGCGATTTTATTGCACCAATAATATGGCTGAATATGAAGCTTGTATTATGGGTTTAAGGCTAGCCGCAGACATGGGTATCCAAGAAATCTTAGTCATGGGAGATTCGGATCTTCTGGTACATCAAATTCAAGGAGAATGGGAAACCCGAGACTTAAATCTCATACCATACCGACAATGTCTACATGATCTTTGTCAGCGGTTTCAATCAGTGGAATTTCGGCATATTCCAAGGATTCATAATGAGGTTGCCGATGAATTGGCTACTTTGGCATCAATGTTGCACCATCCAGACAAAGCTTATGTGGATCCACTACATATTCAAGTCCACGATCAGCACGCTTATTGCAATATGGTTGAAGAAGAATTTGATGGTGAACCATGGTTCCACGACATCAAGGAGTATATCAGGATGGGGATATATCCCGCACAAGCCACAGGAGATCAAAAGAGGACCATTAGGCGATTGGCAAATGGATTCTTCTTAAGCGGAGGAGTTTTGTATAAAAGAACACCAGATCTTGGATTATTAAGATGCATAGATGCCAGACAAGCTACAACTGTCATGTCTGAAGTACATTCGGGAGTTTGCGGACCCCACATGAGCGGATATGTGTTGGCAAAGAAAATCCTCCGAGCTGGTTACTATTGGCTTACCATGGAGCGAGATTGTATCAGTTTTGTGCGCAAGTGTCATCAATGCCAGATACATGGAGATTTGATTCATTCTCCACCATCCGAGTTGCACACAATGTCGGCACCATGGCCCTTCGTTGCCTGGGGCATGGATGTGATTGGACCAATTGAGCCGGCAACATCCAATGGGCACAGGTTCATTCTGGTAGCCATTGATTATTTTACCAAATGGGTTGAGGCCAAGACATTCAAATCGGTGACCAAGAAAGCTGTGGTCGATTTTGTCCACTCAAATATCATATGTCGATTCGGAATCCCAAAGGTGATCATCACAGATAACGGTGCTAATCTTAACAGCAACTTAATGAAGGAAGTATGTCAACAGTTTAAGATTACACATCGCAACTCTACCCCATATCGGCCCAAGGCGAATGGAGCAGTCGAGGCAGCCAACAAAAACATAAAGAAGATACTTCGGAAAATGGTAGAAGGTTCAAGACAATGGCATGAAAAATTACCATTTGCATTATTGGGATACCGCACTACTGTTCGCACTTCAGTAGGAGCAACTCCTTATTTGTTGGTATATGGCACTGAAGCAGTAATTCCTGCAGAAGTTGAGATTCCTTCCCTTCGGATCATCGCCGAAGCAAAGATTGATGATGATGAGTGGGTCAAAACCCGTCTGGAACAGTTAAACTTGATTGATGAAAAACGATTGGCTGCAGTATGTCATGGTCAATTATATCAAAGAAGAATAGCAAGAGCATACAACAAAAAAGTGCGTCCACGGAAGTTCGAAGTGGGCCAACATGTGCTGAAACGTATTCTTCCACATCAGGTTGAGGCAAAAGGCAAATTTGCCCCGAATTGGCAAGGACCATTCATTGTGACCAGAGTATTATCGAATGGTGCACTATGCTTAATAGACATTGAAGGCAAATACATAGACATGGTGATCAATTCTGACGCGGTAAAGAGATATTATGCATAATTTTTTTTTTAAATGTTTGTATTTAGCATTATTTCGAAGATTGGAATGACAAAGACAATTTATTCTGCTATCCAAACACTATACCATTTGCTTCCCCTTCGAGCCATATTTGTTTCTTTCTTACCCTCTCTTGGAATCAATGAAAATCAAATATGAATTGAAAAAAAAAGAAAAAAAAAGTCGTTATTATCTGGTGAACTACGTTTGACCTGATTCCTCAAAGAAGGATACGTAGGCGCCTCACGGCTCGGTCATAGGGTGCACAATATGCATAATGTGCCCAAAAGAAACATCAAGAGACCCCAATCAAGAAAACTGGGGCAGGAGTTGTATTGGAAATAAGAAAAGATTCCAAGAGTTGTAATTTTAAACCCATACCAAAACTGTTTAGTTTTTAATACCTTTCCATTTCCCACCACATACCAAAAAGACCTTTCGACCAATCTTAGAAAAATGCTGAGTCAAACAAATGAAGATGGTTCATAACACTCTGGTACAAACAAGAAAAGAAAATAAAAATGAGAGAGTCTTATAGGTGAAAACCCACACGGGCACCATAAGATGACAGAAGTTGAGAGAAAGTAAAATGAGAGAGTCTTATTGGTGAAAACCTTCGCAGGCACCATAAGACGAAAAGGAAGTAAGAAATGAACAATCGAGTAAAGTTTGTCGGTGAAAACTCTTTGAGATATTGCAAGTCAAACAGGTCTGTAAAATGAAAAAAATGAAGTTGGTTATGGAAATTTTGGGGAAAACAAAAATGAGACAATAAAAAGGAGATTGATTAAAAGACTGGGTTGATTAATCCGAAATGCATACCTTGATCATTGGCGCCAGTAACTCCAATCAGATAAGTTCTTATTCCTCCTCCAACAGTCATCCAAATTTGGATTTTTCTTGTCATCCTATAATTGGCGAAATCAGCGTGTTTCGTCACTAATAATCTTACTTTTCTAAAGCTTTGAGATAAGTTTTATTCCAAACAAATAAGAAGGAATGTCAAGGTATACTACCAAGATTCAAGATTACATGATGCAAAATACGGCCATAAAAGGCGGGAGATAAAAATAATAAGATATGGGAGGAAGAAAAGTGAAATCAAAGGTTGATCAGCAATGTCAGAAGAGACATATGATTACGATCAAAAGGGTTCGAAGTAAAAACAACAGTTGGTGATCCTATAGTCAAGGATCAATTACAAAGACAAAACAGTCTTTTCAACCATTCCAAGGCAATAAAAAGAGACGAAGAGAAGCCCCACCATCGGCAAGAATACCCCAGTTAACCACCCTGCTTTAAACTAACGAAGTTTTCTTTGATTTAAAACAGGGGCAAAAACAACATTTGTGTCAGGCGTCCACCTGGAGAATGAGGACAAAGAGTTGAAGAAGTCAGGCGTCCACCTGGAGAATGAGGATGAAAAGAATTAAAGAAGAAATCAGGCGTCCACCTGGAGAATGATGATGAGCATTAAATAAATCAGGCATCCACCTGGAGAATGAGGATAAAGAATTGAAGAAGTCAGGCGTCCACCTGGAGAATGAGGATGAGAATTAAAGAAATCAGGCGTCCACCTGGAGAATGATGATGAGAATTAAATAAATCAGGCGTCTTCCTGGAGAATGAGGATGAAGAATTGAAAAAAGTCAGGCGTCCACCAGGAGAATAAGGATGAGAATTAAAGAAATCAGGCGTCCACCTGGAGAATAAGGATGAGAAAAGAAGAAATCAGGCGTCCACCTGGAGAATAAAGATGAAGAATTGAAGAAATCAGGCGTTCACCTGGAGAATGAGGATGAAGGATTAAAAAGAAATCAGGCGTCCACATGGAGAATGAGTACGAAGAGTTGAAGAAGTCAGGCGTCCACCTGGAGAATGAGGATAAAGGAATTAAAAAGAAGTCAGGCGTCCACCTGGAGAATGAGGATGAGAATTAAAGAAATCAGGCGTCCACCTGGAGAATGAGGATGAAGAATTGAAGAAGTCAGGCGTCCACCTGGAGAATGAGGATGAGAATTAAAGAAATCAGGCGTCCACCTGGAGAATGAGGATGAAGAATTGAAGAAATCAGGCGTCCACCTGGAGAATGAGGATGAAGGATTAAAAAAAAGTCAGGCGTCCACCTGGAGAATGAGGACGAAGAATTGAAGAAATCAGGCGTCCACCTGGAGAATGAGGATGAGAATTGAAGAAATCAAGCGTCCACCTGGAGAACGAGGATGAAGAATTAAAGAAGTCAGGCGTCCACCTGGAGAATGAGGATGAGAATTGAAGAAGTCAAGCGTCCACCTGGAGAATGAGGATGAGAATTAAAATAGTCAGGCGTCCACCTGGAGAATGAGGATGAGAATTAAAGAAATCAGGCGTCCACCTGGAGAATGAGGACAAAGAATTGAAGGAATCAGGCGTCCACCTGGAGAATGAGGATGAGAATTAAAGAAGTCAGGCGTCCACCTGAAGAA
The DNA here is from genome assembly GCF_000715075.1 of Nicotiana tabacum. NCBI lineage: Eukaryota > Viridiplantae > Streptophyta > Magnoliopsida > Solanales > Solanaceae > Nicotiana > Nicotiana tabacum. Next base: position 2,006 of record NW_027438644.1, on the reverse strand, counting down.
TGAGGATGAGAATTAAAGAAGTCAGGTGTCTACCTGGAGAATGAGGACAAAGAATTAAAGAAATCAGGTGTCCACCTGGAGAATGAGGGCAAAGAATTGAAGGAATCAGGCGTCCACCTGGAGAATGAGGATAAGAATTGAAGAAATCAGGCGTCCACCTGGAGAATAAGGATGAATAAGTTAAGAAGAAATCAGGCGTCCACCTGGAGAATGAGGATGAAAAGAATTAAAGAAGAAATCAGGCGTCCACCTGGAGAATGAGGACAAAGAATTGAAGAAATCAGGCGTCCACCTGGAGAATGAGGACAAAGAATTGAAGAAGTCAGGCGTCCACCTGGAGAATGAGGACAGAGAAAAGAAGAAGTCAGGCACCCACCTGGAGAACAAGGGAATACAATTAAAGCAGACAGAAGTCAGGCACCCACCTGGAGAACAAGGGAATACAATTGAAGTGTTGAAATCAAAAACCCGCTCATATGAGAAAGGAGCACATTTAGAGTCAATAAAGCAAAGGAGTCCAACAAAGTCCCCAGCAGGAAACAACAAGAATCCCAAACAGATAAAGAAAATACGGGACACAATGAAAAGGAATACGGAATAAGCCAAATGCCCAAGAGTCACCAAGATATCAAGACAACAAGAAACGCAAGGGCATGATCTAGATAAGATTTTATAATTCATGTACCATAGTCTAGTTTAGCTTTTTGTATTACCTTTGAAGTAAGGTGTAATAAGGAGGTCAGCAAGCAGTAAAAACAGCATGAAGCAGCAGTAACATCACAGTCCCACGGTAGTCCCAGCTACCCAAAACTTCCCGAACTACATTGACATGATTCCTTTATAGCCAAGGATATGTAGGAAACCTTTAAAGCAGAGGTTCGGTCAAATCTTTCAAAAAATGCTTCCCACGGAGTATTTGAACGGGCAAAAATCGCTCGTATCCGCTCACTTTATCTTTGCACGAAAACTCTTTGAGTTTCCTCACAAAGAGGGGTAGCTGTGAGCACGTGATTTTTGCCTCACAAAAAACTACTCCAAAATAAATCAAAAATAAAATAAATTTCTTTTAGTGTGCAATTTTTGAATTTGCGTGGTGTGTTATGTCCGTAAATGTTTACTTTGTCATAATAAAATGAAAATAAAAATAAAAATATATGTTTCATGCATATCTAGGATTTAATTATGCATTTAATAATTGATTCAAAATAAAATCACAAAAATATGCACTGGTTCTATTTCAAATGTTTCACTGTGTAATTAATGTTTTATCTATGTGTTAATGGATATTAAAAGGTAATTAGTATTTTTGTAATGATAATTTTGTTTTTATAATTTTGATTAGGATTTTATTAATTAAGAATAAAATTGAGAAATAGAAAATAGGCTTCAAGTATAAAATAATCGGACCTGGATTGAAATCCATGCCCAAATAAAACAATTGTCCCTCAGCCCAGTCCAAACAAACCTGTCCGGTCCAATTTACACAGGCCAAAATGACAGCGTTTGGTCACGCTTCATCAAGGACCGTTGGATTGAATCAATCCAACGGCAGAGATCTAAACCCCCTTACCCGTAACCCTTTACCCGACCCTTTGACCCGATCCAGCCTGACCCCGAATTTCAACCAAACGACAACGTTTGGTTAAGTGGATTGATCTCAACCGTGCATCTTAATTGATCCAACGGATGAGATCAATCCACCCCACCCCTATATAAGGCCCAAACCCCTACCCCGGCCCCTAACTGAACACCCCCCTCCTCTCTACTGTTCATCATCCCTTCCGAAACCAAACCCCTAACCCTAGCCGCCCTTATTCCCCACCGCCTGAAACCCGGCGGCATCAACGCCGCCGGTCACTACCTTAACACCCCAGAACCCCCTGAACACCCTCTATCCGAATATGTTAGCCGCTTGGCTCGAATCTTCCTGAAGGTTCTCGAATCTTTATTTGAAGATTCGAGCCAAACTCAAATCTAAACCAAACATCCCCTAGTTAACACCATAG